>NW_018405506.1:572113-719121 GCF_002113885.1 Mizuhopecten yessoensis
AAAAATAATTCACTTTTATTAACAGCAATATATCTCTGAGTAAAATATGTGTCCTTGATAACGTTCTTAAGTGCAGCTACTGACAATGACATTTGTAAACATCTCGATTTATAAATATATTGTTTTATAAGTAAAATTATGGTATTATCTACCCTTCTACTGATACTCTTTTGATTAAGTAAACCGAAAATGAAGGTTTCCTTGTTAAAACCAAATGGGATTAACAATGAATCAAGAAGGAATTCAAAATTTTGTAAAAAGTCTTGTACTTTCTCACATTCCCATAGTGTGTGAATTATTGTCTCTATTTCAGTCTTACATTGAAAACAAAGAGCACTATCGGTAAGAGCTGCTTTAACTAGATAAGAGTTTGTTGTTAAAATGTGTTGATTTATTCTGTATTGAAGCCATTGAAATTTTGATTTTCTAGTTACTGTAAAAGGAATCATATATATCAATTTCCCTGTGTCATCATCAAATTCAAACAATTCATTCCATTTGTTTTTCCCAGTGGATATGGTACTATTTTGGCACAACAACTTATACAAATCTTGAGTTCCTTTTTTATGCCTCATAGATATTTCTAAATTTAAGGGTATGTATGGATAACTAATCAAAGTATTTAAAGTATCATCATTGGACATGTAGTTTTTTTTATAGTATTAATAATACCTTGATATGTGAGAAAGTTAGTTTTTACATCAAATTTTAGCAAATATTTTTATGGTCCTTTAATTAACAAACATTTCTATTGCTAACAAACTTACATATGCAAAATGCTTGTGCGCTAAATGGTAAATATATGTCAAAGTGCGTATTATCAAAAGTTGATCTCCAGTTAAAGTTTGTTATTGTATTGTAAACTACATTGTATTGGGTTCAGATAACCCCCAGTTAATACCAATTAGGAGGGTGGTCGGGTGGCGCGGGGGATAACGTACTCGCGATTCCCCCAATCGGATGTGAACAGGTATGGTGTTACCTGTCCGACCACATAAGACCATATAGTATAATAGAAATGACACCAATAAACATAGCCAAAAACAGCAGCCTTCATCTTGCAAAAGTAAATAAACAGCTTCCACAATGAGATAATGATGGCGATCACAAAACATATTTAGTCATCAACCCGTGTCTATGGAAGCCCAATCACGTAAACCATATATCCGGAGCTAGGTCTTGGATAACGAATCACCTGCGACCTAGCTGTAATTACCTTATTTTTGCGGATATTGTTTTCTTTTATTAAAGAGAAGAAATCTACATGGTGAATTGATGATACTATCAAGAAAGGGAAAATTCATGATCAGAAGCCAGGCTGTCTGTTGGACAGACGCATGTACCACCTTTCTCACAATGATGCTGCCAACTACAAACTTTCATTCTCATGGTCTTACCTTTGAAGGTGATACTGAACTTCATACTAGTATTTCCTGTTTGCTTTGGATTGGTGCTTTTCACAAAATATTCTCCAAATTATTTTTAAACAAATATTTGTATGCTTTATTCGTAGCTCCCTTAGTGTTTTATCGTTATTTCTCAGTAGTCTTACAATGTCAGTATTTTGTCCAACAGTTTCCTTCATCTCTTTGTTAATGTTCTCATTGAGTGTTTCCCGGGCCTCACCTGTTACCGAGCAGTTCTTGAAATGGAAGCAAAATTGAACTGGTTCGACCAGGTAGCTCAATTGGTAGAGCGTCCGTCTAGATTTCAGAGGGCCCTGAGTTCGAATCCCGGTCTGGCCATGCATTGAACATTTTAAAACTTTATTTAATTTTACAACAACTATATGACTTTTTTTCTAAATTGTAAATCTCTCTTGTTTGCCCGGATGTTAGCTCGTGGGGTGTCTTCATGTGGGTTGAAATTGGAATGCGCCAGCATTTCTCTTTCTTATGTTTCAAAATTAGCGAACTTGTCAACCTTGTTTTAAGCACGGGGATGAATGCTTTGCAAGGGGGGGGGTACCCGAACTTTGGTTGTAAGTAGGTGTCTTCGGGAGCGAAGATTCGGAAAAAGGGATAACAATGTAGAGGAACTGGAAGGGGTCGACCAGGTTGCTCAATAGTATAGTATTGGTAGCGATCTGTCTATAGTTCGGAGAGCCCGGGGTTCGAATTTCGGTCTGGCTGTGCATTTTTCCGAAATTAAAAAAAAAAGATCGTTTTATAATCTTTGTTGAAATTTCTTCTGTGTTTTTTTTCCATTCCTGTTTATGTACATCATATGTCTATATCTTATTACGGGTGGGGTAATAACTATACATGCTAGCGTAATGACATCCTCGACACTCCAGGGGTTACGCTAACTTACGCTGTGCAGAGAGCGTAGGTGAGCGCAACACCTGCATGAGTGTCGAGGATGGCGTAGTGGTATAACAGTCTTCGCATTCTACGATAAAGGCTTCTGGGGCCGAAATCACTCCCTGGTGGGTTTTTTTTAAGAGAGATCCCAACAACTTGTTTGTAAATTATATCTCCTGGACTGACTGCATTAATGACAGAGGAAAAATTCTATGAGTTTATAATGTTCATTTAAGAATAGGACTTGATGATTAATGTTTACGGTAGGGGAGACCGTGGCAAGTCACTCGGGGACATTTTTATTTATTTAAAGGCATTTTGGACAGAGTGGCATATGTTGAAATTTAATAATGTACGCACATATAATATATGCCATTTGGAAAAGAAATTATCCAGGATCGAGCTTGCCGCGGTATCCCTTACATGAACTGACGTAAATCAATTGTCCCTATTCACGAGTTCTACTCTGTTCATGTTATTTGGTTTATAATGTGTATGATTTCAATCGATTCTGTCCATATAGGTGCTTGACACTAATAACAAATCTGCATGGACGTCACAGTTTACCATCAATATTATATACAGTGGTACCAGTTTGTGTGCTACATGCCCTTGTGAATGCATCATACACGTTTTTTTAGTTGATTAATGGTTCATTAAGTGCACTACACGATGCTTTTTTTTTATTTAAGGAAATCAATTAAGTTATAAGCAGTGACTAATACTGCTTAATAATAATGATCACCACTGCTTAATTATATTGAAATGAAAAGCGGTTAAGTATATTTATGAAGATGATTTTTTTTTCCAAATTGATACTAGGGTATAAACTACACACAACTTTAAATAAGTTGTGTGTATATAGAAAAAAAATAAGATTAAAAAAATACTTAGTTCTACCTTTCTTCAAAATATGAATACCCTAATATCAATTTGGATGTTTCATAAATACTTACCCACTTTTCAATTCAATCTCGAAGAATAAGTCTTATAGTTTTCCATTTAGACTTAAAAGAAAACATACAACTTTAAATGAGTTGTGTATAAAGAAAAAAATAGATTAAAAAAATACTTAGTTCTACCACGGACTTAGATAATCTAATTCCGTGGTTCTACCTTTTTTCAAAATATGAAGCACTGAAGATTTGTTATCACAATTATGTCCCTTGATTCCTTCATAGAGGCCGCCACCAATTCCGGCATAGGTTTCAATTCCACTACCCCCTCTAGCAACATCGAACTTCCCTGCTCAAGATGGACTAAAATAAGGAATTTCTGCGCAGATTTCATCTATATTTCGCCAAATTTGCAGCTTCACTACACTGCTTTGACGGTGAGGGTAGTGCATCATAATAATATATATCATACTTCATTTATTCAACTGTTACCTCGTTAAGTATTATGAAATATCTAATGATAGATTCAAGTAAAATACTGCTCCAAACGTAGCTAAAGTACCGACTATATCTAAGCTGGGCGCAGACGCAATGGCGACTTCCCCGTTGTCACCTCGAAGTGTGTATTTCTTATGTTCTGACAATCCAATTACGTCCGATACAAGTAGAGAATATGTTATAACAATTGAACTCGATGCAGTTTGTTAGTAGTGATCTTATATATCGTAGCACGGACTTGAACAGGTGGTTGATCCCCTAATTTGTGTCCACCCTCCGCGTGTCGTCGTATTTTGTTTACTAATCGGTGAAGGGAAGTGCGCGTAGGCTAAGCGCAGTCGCAATGATTCAGCAACTGTCTTTTCACCTTGCGCACGCATCTGAAGAAATGAACATTTGCAGACGACAGGTTATGCCTCGTACTAATAAATTTAATAATATTTTTTCGGGTAAAATAGGCATATTACAATACATAAATATCATAGAGTAGAATACAGTACAACTTTCAATTTTGCGACAGTACTTCTACCTTAAAATAACAACATTGAGCACTAGTTAATATACGAGATCAAAAGAGTTTTACTAAGGATAACCCACAGGGTCACGTTACAAATGTCTGAAATACACATATATGCTATACTGATACGGGTCACAACACGCATAAACATGACCCTGTGGATAACCCAAAAAAGCTAAAAGCTTATTTCCATTGGAGTCCTTTAAAAGAAACTAAAGTACAATTTTAAAATTGAATATTGGTGTTATATAATACATTATTTGATACATTTGTGGACATCATTCATAAAATAAACTGCTATTCCATTAAAACATGATGCTCAGTTTAAAAGTACTCATAATACTTTTCTTCTATTGGAATGTGAAACATACAGTAAAATTCTTGTTTTCCTTTCATAAGCTCTGTAAATGACTCCTCACCTATTATTTTCACTTTTGATGTTTTCAGGAAGTGAATTCGAATATGTTACCAGAAAAATAAAAAAAGTTGTAGATTCAGAACCTTTTACATTAGAAATAATAAAATTACATACATTGAGCGAGTACTATAGTTTATATGGACATGGATTCCTGTTAAAAAGTTGATACATCTATTCAGAGGAGCTTTTCCATGGAAAATATTGAACATATAGTTAACTGTTTAAAAGTCCTTAAATTGCCTTGCCCTGGTATTGATAACCAGCATGTTAATTACACAACTAAAATCTTAGTATGACAAACTGTGTCTATTATGTACATTTAATCTGAATCTTATTACCTTGTTTTGTGCCACTGGTTGATTCTTTTTAAGATTTTTTGACAGTCCTTCATTATTATAACCAACTAGCACAAGTTTGCAATAGTCAAAGTGGCAATTTATTACTGTAGAATAAGCACAGAACAGTCATGAGGTCTTCCTGGATTTGAAAGACAAACAACTACTATTCCTATACAGAAATTTTAATCTCTGATTAACCTTTTTTAATTATGGAATCAACATTCTCTTCACCAGATAACAAGTTGTTAATATATATATATATATACCAAGATATTTTGCACATGATGTAGCTGAAATATGATTATAACAGCTTACTGTAAAACTCTCTTATCCATAAACCTTTGGACCAAAAATAATACTCAAGTTTTTCCAAGATGTAACGATAACTTATTATCGACTAGCCAGTCATGACAAGATTCCAGCACTGATGATAGTTTTCTGGATATAACCCTAGGGTCTTTGTGCGAAAAAAGAATAGCCGAATCATCTGCATATATAACAAAACTTTGCAATCTGTGTCAATGCTGATTTGCATATCATTGACATAAATATAACATAATAGCGGTCCGAGCAAACTACCTTCCGAGGTACCCCGCAACTTGCATCACATGCTTCGGCGTTCACACCATTAATGTTCACAATTTGTGTCCTACCAGAGAGATAGGACTTGAACCACTCTAATAATTCTGTACCAGTAACGGACAATTTATTACATAAAATACTATGGTTTACAGTGTCAAAGGCTTTCTGTAGGTCTAATAAAATCATACCTGTATACAAACCTCTAGAAGTTTGAGACTTAATATGATGGATAAGATGGATTAAACACGAGTCAGTGGAGTATGTGCTTCTAAAATCTGACTGTAGCTCATATATAGTAAAAGAAAATATTCTAGCTGATTTATGATACACCGCTCGTTCTAGATTTTTAGATGCGTTAATAAGAATGCTTACTGGTCTATTATTTTCAGCACTAATCCTACTATATTTCCTAAAAAGAGGTTAAACGATTGAACAACGATAATATTTTGATTGCATTTTGCTTCTATCATCATTGTTTAAGTATATATTTTGGAACAAGGCGATCACAATAATCTTGTTTTCTTCTCAAGATCATGCCCCTTTATATTTTTTTTCTTTTGGCACATTACATATATGATCCTTTAAAGATTGTAGGCTAATCAGCAATGTACAGTAGGCCTATGTATATTATAATCCCTGTTAAATACTTTCCATGGCGAGCACTTTTTTTAAGAAAAAAAATCAAATTACGTAGGTATTAATGAAAAGCAAAAAAAAGGAAAAAACTACTGTATCTAGGTCATATTATTTATCGAAATATAAGTGATCATTAAGGAAAATTCCGAAAAGTGATTGAAGGCAAAAGTCATATTTAAGTATGTGCATGTTTATTAAAATAGTGGTCTGTATTTATTCCTTTCTTGTTATAATTACAAGAACTTTTACAATAACTCAAAATAATTGCATTGGGGTACTTGTTTAATTTTGAGATGATAAAATATTGTACCTGATCATCTCAAATAGCAGTATATAGTTTGTATGTACAAAATTACAATGTATCAACTGGGTTTAATCTGGTATTACTAAATTTGGGAATTTATCTTTCCTCTTCTTTCTAATACACAATACAGGGGTGCGCACTATACCCGCAAATTTATGGTAGTTTCTACTCCTGCTTAAAGCTCAGCAATTTGGGTGTCGGACGACTGGTTCACCCGTTGTCAGTATAATGTGACAGGACGGGTTGTCCTGCTGGGTGTCTTCCGCGCAGTATGTTTCGGTGAATTAGTAGCACTATAAAGTCGGAATCAGTTCCGCGCTATCACAAGGAGACAAACACGAACATATCGCAGCCTCCTAAAACACACACGCATACACTACACGCATGTAGGAGAGGCCGTCCTTAAATGACCATAGATGTTAATAGGACATTAGAAAATATCAAACCAAACCAAACATTCAAAGAGTCATCAATAAATAGTATATATGAGATTAGTCCAAAATAACTGAATTAATTATCTTGAATTTTGTTAAAGGGCAGAGACATCTCGATCTGTCCGGCCTGCCCCATCAATTTTTTAAGAGGATCGAGGTTAAAGTCATTCATTTGCAGGATTACACTTCATTATGTGCCCTCAAAGAGTTACATCCATTCAGATTGATAACTTAATAGCTTTTTGTGTATAATTCTAACAATATATACAGTCATGCAATTTTTCTTTATTTTCTCTTCTTCAGAAATATAATATAAACTGTTTGAAAAGGTCCTTCATGACTGCAGGGAAATGTGAGATCTGTTAATCAGGATGAACTCCGTCCTGGTCTCTTCGGAGGCCAGTGCTTTGTCTAGTGCTGGAGCACTGACCATTAACACCTCCCAGATCAGCACAGGCATGCTTAGCGACGGCATGAGTGAGCCAAGCTCACCAGAAAGCTCATTTGATACTTCAGACCTTTTGGCCAATGGAATGTCGGATGAAATCACAATTCAGCTTGCAGCATCTGGTAAGTAGACTGATTGCAAATACATATTTAATTTTTCAATAATCTAGATTAGAAGAATGTCACTTATTTAAAAAAAATGATTTGGGTCTAACTCTTATAAGTTTGTGTCAAGATTGTGTGGTATGTCAAATATGGTTATGTTATTGTTAATGATGTGTACTTTCAGGAACTGTAGGAATGGCAGCTGCAGCAGCTATAGCCAGTGGCATCAGGAGAAAAAACAAGAGGCCACATATTTTCGAAACAAATCCTTCCATTAGAAAACGTCAGCAGACCAGGATTCTTCGGTTAGTTCACATGCTTTTCTTTTCTTAGTTTTGCCTGAACGTCTAGTAACGTATGCTTCCACAAATAGTCACTTTTGATAGATCCTATATATTGAAGATATTGCAAAGTTTTTTTTTTTTAATTATTTGAATGAAAATGGAAATACCCCATCTTGAAAAATATGATATTTTCCAAATGGAAAAGTCACAAATACATTTAAATAGGTTTATAACAAATAAAGGAAGAAAAAAATACTGCAATATTAATGCACAAATAACACTTAAAATCTGTTTGGTTTAAAGGAAACTGAAGGCAACTATTGAGGAATACACTACAAGAATTGGTCAGCAGGCAGTGGTGTTGTGTTGTACCCCTGGGAAATCCTCAAACTCCCACAACAACTACAAAGTGTTTGGCTCCCAGCCCTTGGAGAATGTGGTAGGTATATATAGCTAAACATAAAGATGTTCATCTCAAGTTCCCAGCCCTTGGAGAATGTGGTAGGTATATAGCTAACAACAAAGTGTTCTGCTCAAGTTCCCAGCCCTTGGAGAATGTGGAAGGTATATAGCTAACAACAAGGTATTCTGCTCTTGAAAGCTCCAGGCACTTGGAGAATATGGTACGTATATAGCTAACATCAAGGTGTTCGGCTCAAGTTCCCAGCACTTGGAGGATGTGGTAGGTATATACAGCTAACAACGGCACATGATATGTTTGGCCCCAAGGTACTGGAGAAAATGGTACGTAACTAGTTACAACTTAAAGTTAGCTGCTTCCTAATCACTGGAGGAGTTTGATGACAAGGCGGTGACCAAAAATAAGGACAGGCAGGGTGTTGTGGCGGCATACATGGTGGTAGCAGTCATAAATGAGATCAATATCTTCCTTCTTTTAAATTATTTTAATCTAAAGGAAGACTGCTACCTTCAACATGTAGATATAATATAATGATCAGTTCTGTGGGACAAAGTGACAAAGTTCTGTACAGGCCGGTATTTAAAACTGTTTATTTTTTATTCTTATTTTTTTATAACATCTCACCATTGTTGTATAACACAACTTGCAAATGTATTTGGTTACTGTTGTAGGTGAGGAGCTGTAAAGGTGTGGTGTTGCAAGATTTAGAATCTACATTATCCGAGCAGCTACCTGCAAGTCATTCAGAAGCAAGTGGTCTGCATGAGTTGCCTCCCCTGTCAATCGATGGAATACCTACCTCAGTAGACCAAATGACACAGGTGGTGTATGACAAATAGCTTGATTACACGTTTGTACTCTGTCAATGTGTGATCAATGATTATTTCCTTTCGAAGTTAATGATAACATCTTAATTGAAAAACTTGTATAACAGGGCCAGCGTGTACAATTCCATAAACCTGGTGCCTGAGGCTGTCAGATTTTTAGTCACGACTACCTAGTAAATAATTTCAATATCTGCTATGACAATAAAGATGGACTGTGTAACAAAACTTTTCAAAATCTGCCTGCAAGTTAGTACTCTGAAAAGAAAATTGTACACCCTTCTTCTCTTTGATAAAACATGCACAGAAGATATGACAACAATATATTTTGATGTAGATACTGTCAAACCTGCTTTAGCAGTCGCCTGTTTTCAGTTGACACTTTTATTTCTCCTTGTCAAAAATCATTATGTCAATACACTGGATTTGTCAGTTATCTGTTTAACAAGTCAACTAAAGTTAAAGCTAGTTTCCGATACAGGAGCCGATAGAGCTCCCCCCCTACATTGGACTCAAAAATTAAATAATTGTATCATATAAAGTTGAAGTTCATTGTTATTTAAATTTGCCCTATAATTATAACAAAGTTCTTCATACTGCCAAAGTTTATCTATTCTATTCTTAAAAGTATTGATATTTGGAGAGGTTACAACGTCCTCCAGAAGATTGTTTCAGGTTTTGACTGTATGAAATGTGAAATAGTTTCTCCTCAGGGATGTTGTTGACTGATATGGGACTATTTATTTCGAGTTTCCTCTTGTACTATTTGTGACTGATTCCTCACTCCAAAGCTTAACAAAAAAACATCGTAAATTCTGTTTACAGTCTTGTACATTTCGATCATGTCTCCTTGCAGTCTCCTATATGTTAGTGTTGGTAGGTTCAATTTCCTTAATCTTTCTGGGTATTCTAAGCCTTTCATCCCTGGTAGATAAATTTAGCACCCGTCATAATATAAATAACCTGGATTAAATGGCCACAAGACATTGAACCAGCTTGTTAGTTATGGTCAGATTGAATAGCTCAGTTGAAACACATTTGAGTGTAACCAAAATGTGTTGTTGAGTGATAAGTCGTAGATACAAAAATACATAAAACAACAAAAATCTCTACTGTCTATGTGTTATTGTTGTACTATTTACCCAGTTCAGAATTTCAATATTGCCTGGTTGTATTTTATATTTCCATAAAATCAAGAAAGTGTCAAGATCAGAGATATTTAGCCACTAGCAGAGTTCTATTACTTATGTAGCTTTTTCTGTGCTGTAGGCCCAACTACGAACATTTATACCAGAGATGCTGAAGTACTCAACGGGTCGCAGTAAACCTGGATGGGGCAAGATGGAATGTATTCCTGTCTGGTGGCCTAAAGATATACCCTGGGCTAATGTCCGTAGTGATGTCCGGTCTGCGGAGGAAAAAAAGAGGGTATGTTGAAGAGAAATAGGCCAAACAAACAATATTTTTGTTTCCTATTACATGTCTGAAGAATTTTGGTTAGCCAGTAGGTAGAAAATAAATTATGTTTTTCAGTATTTTTTTTATAAGGTTTATTTATATAGGAGTATTATCTTGAATTTTACAGTGCTTCCTTTGAAATTGCCAACAAATTTGAAAAGTTTAAGGCATGCACGAAAAATAAGGCTAGGTAGGGTAATCGGAAACAAACAACTGAGGTTTTTTGGCCTAAGCAAAAAATTGTAACTTTTGTTTTTTTTAATCTGAAAGTTTTTTCCACTAGCCAATGACTAAGAAAAAATTATTGATGACATAACTTCCCATTGAGTTAGACAAAGTGTGAAGCAATGTTTATATTCCTGTCAGTCTCAATTAGATATTCTTGTTTTAAACTATCAAATCAAATTATTAAAATGTTTAAAGGACTTCTTTTGAATAACCAAAAGCCTAGAGTCATAATACTTCACCAGTAAATTAATTGCTTGCACGAGGTGATACAAAGTTTTCAAAAATAAATAACATGACTCGATTCAAGGTCATACCCTGGGTTAAATTTGTTAAGAAATTGAAACCACTTGTGCAGAATAACCGAAAGGCCTAGAGTTGTGATATTTGCCAGTAGCTGGCTCACGTGTACTTTGACCCATATTCAAGGTCTGTTAAGTTTAACACATGTATAGATATACATTCAATACATTCACCAGGGGCTGCCTGTAAAACTATTTTAAGACGTTATTTAGTGATCCCTGCCACAAGTTGTCCAGACGTCATGATCAAACCCTAACCTACCAGAATACCAGGGTTTAAAGGCTCACAAATGTTCTACACCTAAACTAGCAGCCAATGAGACTGAAGAGAGTTGAAAATTGTACTGTCAAGGCACTCAATTAAAATATTTCATTTTACACACCAATGTGGGGCAAATATATATTTCCCTTTCAATACAGTAAAATTAGTTGTATTTGTTAATTATATAATATGCTCTGACACAACATTTATGAATCTCGAATATTTTTTGCCAGTTAACACTTATGATATTTGAAATTGAGACATTAAAGGGGTAACATTTAAACAATTACTCAAAACATTGTGGTAAGCTTACCAAAAAGCCTTTTATGGCCACTGTCCATCTTGATTACTTTAGTGGGCCTACACTGTCTGACATCATTGATCACACGAATGAGGAGGAGGAGGAACATCAGCAGATATAGAGACTGTTCATGCTCGGATGTGATTGTTGTGCTAATTCTAGTGACATAGTCATGGCACCTAGGATTTTCTGCTAGAGTGTTAAAGATGGATATTAGCCATCAAAAGCACTCTAGTTAGCTGTGCACAATGTTTTGAGTACACTTGTACTCTTGTCCCTTTAATGAATTCACCAGAACAGATAAACCTACAAATTTGAGACAATACAGTTATGAAGTATTCTTGTAGCATAAAACTGTTGTGAATGTGCATCGATACCAAGTGATCATAAATGTTTACCAAACATAAATTATATATTTAGTCAATGATGTTTTTGTAGGGCTGGTGAAAAACCGAAGACAGACTGCTTTTGCTAGCAAAAAAGTGCTTTATTTTAAATGAAGACAAAAGAAGGATTACTTTCCCAGTTTCATAACATCAGAATTTTGTTTTTTCTCCAGTCATGTAGAAACAGTCAAAACTTTATTTTCTCAATTAATGGAGAAACAGGCAGTTATAAAATGTAGTTAGAAAAGTGCTGTCGGTATCATTATGTTAAGGTATGTTATAGCAGCAGGCAGCTTTGATGGTTTCAGAAGTCTGATTTCCTTCTACCCAAAAGCGGTTTTCTGTCGGTGTTGATATGGGTGTTTAAATCTGTTGCTAGGTGTCGTGGACGGAAGCTCTGAAGATGATGGTGAAGAACTGTTACATTCATCATGGTCGAGATGATCTGCTCTACTTCTTCAGTGGTGACCAGGAACATCACAATCCCGCCGCACAGACAATGCTACAGACCATCAATAACCCTGATGGCACTGTTTCTATTATACAATTAGATACAGGTCCAAACCATGTTGTCACTCTTCCGGATGGTACCCAGGCCACTGTAGTGAATTCGGTAGGTCATGCTGCTGGTCTCAAAGGGAAAGGATCAACATTTAATTAGTGGTAGAAAAAGATAAAAGATGATATGCCTCTGCTCTTTTTAATTAATTACTTTAAATATAAGTATATTAATAACCAAACTGTACATCAGATTCTACCCAACCTGTGTGATGTAATTTTTTTTACCAAAACTGTTGTGTCTAAAGGTATCCCAGGTTCCACAGGAAGCCACACATGCCGTCCAGACTCTTGCCGAGGCGGTGGCCAGTAGTCAGGAGATACAGCTCAGGACCATGACCCCTGTACAGGTGGAGATGAATGTGGAGTCGGTGGGACATGGCATGGCCACCATCTCAGACGACGGTCACATAATACTGACAGGAGATGGCAATTTACCAGGAACAGGTAAGACCAAATTCCATAAAATAGAAGGTGGTGTTTGGATGTCGGATATCACACAGCTGAGCTGAATATCTGAATGAATTAAAAAAGTCAATTATAATGCTGTTGAGGTCAGTTGTCACGAAACACCTTAAAGTCAAATGTGCCGTTTGCCTCTTCTCTTCCATTTTATTTGATGCCCTTCTCATATAATAACATTTGGTGTCGCATATCTGGGAATCAAGTACAGCAAATCAGCCAGTTTTCAGAGAAATGTACAAGAATGAAACTGCAGGTTTCACATATTTTGAGTCAAATGTAGCAAATATGTAAATAGAATTAGAAAATTTGTCCTTAGTTCACAATTTGTTAATGCTAATATAAACTGTCTCTGTTTTTTCTTGCAAGGTTTGATGACAATACCAGGCATACCTGTGTCCATGTACCACCAGATGGGATCAGCAGTTACTTCCCTTGCCCAGCTGCAACAGCATGGAAGTATACAGGTGATCACAAAGCAGGAACCTGGAGGACTGGGAGACATGTCACAGGAAGTGATGTCAGACCAGTGTGTACAGGAAGTCATTCACGTCATGCCCAACTCTATTGATAAAGACGCCAAGCTGGCACAGTCCTGACAGCACTCACAAAAGGATATGTTATTTGCAATATTTATTATTTGTGTTATTGTTGAACTTTAAAATACTTTAAACATACTGATACATCTGTTAGTGTAAGCAAAATCATGAATACGTGCAGTCATCACATTAAAATTGCTAATGGTAGGAATCTACAATTATACCATGTCAATTAAAATTTGGTTATCAACATTGATCATAGAATAAGAACTCTGTTTCAACTGAAATAACTTTATTCAGTATTATTTTTTACAAATACACTATATAGTGTCTGAATTCAAGATGCCTGAAGAGTTACACATTATTCTAAATATGATTCTCTTATATATTAGAAATTAAACAGACTTATTTAAGCATCAAAATATTATCATTATTTATTTATGTCTGAGGCCAAACAAAATAATCTCTATTCTTTCAGGTCACTTCAATGTATTGCATTTCAAATTTAATTCTGGTTTAATACATACACCATTTTTTCAATTTTAGAGCAAATGTTATAAATCCCAAATCAGAGACAAATTACGAATTGCTAATGCAACCATTTCTTCAAAGACATGTTTACACTTCGTACGGTTTGTTTCAAATATAATGAATATGAACTTGTCCAGCATGCATTTTGCATTTCACAAACATCAAGTTGCTGACACAGTGTATGTTAAGAGTATTTAAATGAACTCCATTGTTCAGTGAATGTCAGACTAAAGAGTCAGATTTTATTATCTTTTTGCAAATAATTTAAAATACTTTATATTATGTGAATTTTTAACATGTTTTATTTTACAGTGTACATCATTTTCTTTCATCAGTTGTAAAATCAACTGTGTACAATGCTACATGTATGCACTGAACCGCATGGTACTGTACAATGTACTACTCCTACATAGTACAAGCATTTTTGTTTTACAACTTCAGAATCTTTCTACAGCATGTGTGATCAGAAAACATATTTACTGTATGCTTTGTTCAAGATTTAAAGAGGTATTCTTCAAATATAATGTATTTCACTACCGTCGGTTTGGCCAATTTCTAGTCCATTTTATCTTTTCCGTTTTGACATGACTGTCTAGTAATTATGCTCTAAATTCTAGATCTAAATTGCATCAGAATAACGCCACACTCATTTCATAATATAAAATTGTGACATGTACTACCACATTCGTCATAATTATGCAAATGTTTTTTTGGATCTCACAATGTACCCTATTTTAAGTAGTATATGAGTTCACATTGACCAATTTTCAATATATACAAATGTGTAGAATATTTTAATAATTCTTCATTGGTGGTGAATAATATTATTTTAACCCTAAAATTTATCAGTAAAACTTGATTTTGAGTGTTTTGGTGAAAAAATCAGTATGATTAAGAAAAATATCATCTAAATTGAATGTTTTAACTTGAGAACTTAAAAATTGAAATTAATTTCAATGGGTTTTCCTTTTTACAGTATTAATCTGTTGACTTAACTGTTTACTTAATATTGTAATAGGGGAATATAGATTAATGATTAAACGACTTCACAATAAATACAGCTTAACCTATTTGAAACTAATTAGGTATAGATGCCAATGTCCTAGTGCAACATTTGAGGATGTGTCCAAGGGCTCAAAGTTTAGGTCCAGTTTTGAAGTTTGTTTCGTAATTGATCAAAAATTCAAATAGTTTAGGTAGGTTTGCACTCCTTTTGTCCGTCCTTCCGTCCAAGAAAGTTTGTCCAGGACTTATCTTCTATACTATTTCACCTGGAGTTATAAACCAGATTTGGTGTAAAATGACATCTTTGGGTGACAAAGTGCAGAGTGTAAGAATTAGGTCACTGTGACTATGACTTGACCTTTGACCTTAACTTTTGAAAAGTTTGTCCAGGGCATATCTTTTGTAATTTTTCACCTGGAGTAACCAGATTTTGTGTACAAGGAATCTTAGGATGGCGGAGTGCAGAGTTCAAGAGGAGGGTCTTTTGACCTATGATTTGACCTTTGACCTTTTCTTTTGAAAATGTTTGTCTGGGGGTATCTTCTCTACTATTTGCCCTGGAGCAACCAGATTTGGTGTTCAAAGATCATTTCTTATGGCGGATGCGCATGCAGAGTGCAAGAATTAGGTCAGTGTGACCCATGACTTGACCTTTGACCTTTATTTTTCAAAAAGTTTCTCGGGGCATATCTTCTATACTATTTCACCTGGAGTAACCAGATTTGGTGTACAAGGATATATTGGGATGGCAAAGTGCCAGAAGTCTGTATCAGGATACTTTCCTAACAGTAGGTACATACATCCTGACTTGCCTTGTAACCACTGATTAAAATTTAGGATGGTGTTTAAATGCAGATGATAGTCATACAAATGATCCTTTTATGATCTTAACCTATTATAGTTATTTGTAGGTCAATTATAAATCTTATGTGGTTGATGTTTGGGTAGATTGCTGTTGTGGCCACTGATTGGTGGATGACTTTTTAGAAATTATTGCAAAACTAGAAATGAGATTTACTCCAGATTGTATCTTGTACTGGAAAAACAGATTAGTGATTCATGCCTAATTGGTATCTTGTTTTCAATATTTAAATCATATAACATCACGTTAATGAAGAAGCAATTCATGCAAATGAGTCTGGGGACCTGCTCATTCCCATATATATCCATATAAACTATATTGCAAGTACAATGTACATATTGTGTAGGAAACACTGTTTTTACAGATTCACAAGATCGTTGAATACCTTTTTTATTTTGAAGCAACTTTACCAATACTTTCGTGGATTTTCAGTTCCCACGTTAATATATTTATGGTTTTCAATATTTAAGCATAAGCTTGTATTAGTTGACCTTGAAGCTGACATTGAAGGATTTATCTACTATTGTATTAATATTATAACTAGGATGCAAATCTAGATTGTATATTATGACCATGACATTTGTAAATTAAACTTTATTTATATTATAACAATTGTGAAATAAATTCTATCAACTCATACTTATCACTCTTGTAAGTCCGGATGGTAGGTTGCAAGGGGTCTTCATGTGTGAAGAAACTGGAATACTCAGAGAAAACCCACGTGGTTAGGCAGGTGGCCTCCTACATTTTCATGTCAGATCGAGAATCGAAACCCAACCGCCTTTGTGAAAGGCCAGAGCGCAATCCACTACGCCACCCGAACACCCATTTGACTGAAGCATTCTGTATATTGCACTATTCCAAAGATATACGTTTGATGTATGTTTATGAAAATATAAAAAGATGGTACTAGGTTGTATGTTGGCTACAATCTGTGTATCAAACTGAAATTGTAAGCCAAATATTGTTACTATAGTGTTAGTGATACAACATATAAAGGATGGACAATCTGCTGTTCTTCTCTACAATATGTTTCGTGTGTATTGAATACTGATTAGGACGATGATCCTATCTATGCTATTGAGAAATGCATGGATTGGTAAAAAGTTTTTTAACTTGGTGTTTGCTTCATATTTTAAAGAGGGAGTTGTTAAGCTTGAAAAGCGTGCACGTGTATGATACGATAGAAAGGGTAATTTTCAGAGTAGTTATTTTTCGCACGTTTTGTGGAAGAAAGGAAATCACAAGTTACTAAGTTCAGCTAAACAATTTTACTAAATAATTTATATGAAAATTGTTTTCGGATAACCGAAGGATAATTAAGACTTTGTTTTCTTTTTATCTTTGAAACGGTTATGAAACCGAAAATTATACAACGCACTTCTTTACTATAAACGCGAAAATATGGTTTACCCCCCTTATATAACATATTTTATGATTTGTTAGGAATAACTGTTTACATTGTCAGCTATAAACAGAACCATTGCTGTGTCAGTCACTTTACTGTTATAACAAATATCCGGCAAATCCTGTTGAAATGTTAATAAAAATATTGTTAAAAAATGGACTTCTTTAATTACTACATTTGTAGTACATCCCTCCAAAGTGACCAAATGCTACAGTGCCAACATTGTGTCTTCTCAAAAAGGACTAACTGCACTTTCATCGTGGTTTTCAACAAATTTGCTGTATGCCAAAATATGTTATACAAAGATCTAGGTGTTTACCGCTGATGGTACCTTTTTTTAGCTCACCTGGTTCGAAGGACCATGGTGAGTTTATGCCATAACGCAGCGTCCCTCGGTCTGTCAACTTTTTCTTTAAAACGCTACTAGTCCTGAACGCCTAAGTGGATTTTGACTAAATTTGGTCTTGAGCATCCTTAGACCAATGCAAGGGAACTTAATTTTGTATAAATGGTGGGTGTGGCCCCCCTTGGGGTAGAGAGGCGTGGCCGAATAGGGGAAATAGAGATATAATCTTCAAAATCCTTCTCCTATCGGAGAGATTAAGGGATTGTATCCCTTTAGTCTGGAGCATCCTTGGGCCAAGGGAACTCAATTTTGTATAAATGGTGGGTGTGGCCCTCCTCGGGTCATAGGGGCGGGGCCCAATAGGGGAAATAGAGGTAAAACCTTTATAATCCTTCTACCGTAGGGATGAAAGGATTTTATTCTTATTTAATCTGGAGCATCATTGGGCCTAGGGGACTCAATTTTGTATAAATGGTGGGTCTGACCTCTTTGGGGGCAGACAGGCGGGGCCCAATAAGGAATATAGAGGAATAGTATTAATTTCCTTCTTCTTCCCTTGGGATGAAGGTATTAAGACCAAATTTGAAAAGTGAAGGAAAATCAATTTTGTAAAAATGATGGATTTGGACCTCCTGGGGCCTGAGGGGTGGGGCCCAATAGGGGAAACATAGCAAATTCTTCAAACTCCTTCTTCTTCTGTTAGAATGACAGGATTTTGATTAAATTTGGGATGAAGCACACTTGGGTGAAGGGGAACCAATTTTGTATAAACGGTGGGTCTGACCCCCCTCTTTTGGCAGAGAGGCAGGACCAAAGAGGAAAACAAGCTTTTAAATCCCCCTTCTTCTGTAGGAATGACAGGATTATGTCCATATTTGGTCTAAAGCATCCTTGGGTGAAGGGGATCTAATTTTTAATTTTGTATAAACGATGGGTTGACAATGCTTGGATTT
The DNA here is from genome assembly GCF_002113885.1 of Mizuhopecten yessoensis. Classification (NCBI taxonomy): domain Eukaryota; kingdom Metazoa; phylum Mollusca; class Bivalvia; order Pectinida; family Pectinidae; genus Mizuhopecten; species Mizuhopecten yessoensis. Next base: position 590,719 of record NW_018405506.1, read on the forward strand.
GTTCGTTTCATCATATTCCTGAATTTGATATTGTTTCTATCTACTTGGTTATACTCGCCACTGCTCCCTTAAGTCTTTTTATCAAGGTGTCATTTACTTAACATTATTCACGGGTGAATTCCTTTTGTGCATGCCAAAATTTGAAAGTAAATTTGACAATTTTTACCGACTTTGTTACTGTTGTGTGGATCATTATATCCAAGGCAAACAGACAACAAATGTTTGTCTGGTAAATGTATTTGGTAAGCTACATAATGTAGGTATAGACTTGGTGAAGTTGGAAAAGCAGTTGGGAGGATTCTGGCATGGTGTCGGCCAAAATGTTGTTGCTTTACGCTTTTGTGTGCATCGAAACACTATTCATGTCTTATGGAGACGTTTCAAGCAGTCTGGTTGCAGCAGGGTGCGCCCCGGGTCAGAACATACACATGTGAAGTCATCACGCAAGGACAATTGCATCAAGAAGCTTTTCCGGATTGCAAAGAATATCTCCCAACAGTTGCGATAAACCTCCCTGTCTTGCAACAATGTCATCTTGTACGTCTTGCTCGGTCTTGGAAATTCGCTTTACTGGACGAAATTGACCGCATATCGTGTTCTCAGACAAGTTGATTCCACTTGGACAGTAGTGACGGCCGCTTCAGAATGCTACGTCGTAATGGTGAACATTTCAGGACAAATGTGTCGTTGAACGTCGACCCCTCGTCTGTAAAAGTGTATTGGTCTGGGGCGGCATAACTGCAAATGGCATAACCGTGGGGTTTCCATGATGAGATCTTGTAAGCACACATCATCCAATTCGTTCAAAAGGATCACGTTACGCCGCAAAATAACAACGCTGGACCACACGTTGCATGCGTTGTTACTGATTTCCTGACTCAGCGGAATGTGGATGTGTTGCCATGGTCTACAGTATCACATGACTTCTGCCAAATTCGAGACTGGTATGATGATAACTATGGATGAATGGAAAGTAAAAAAAGATCTAGCTTCGTGCAGAGATACGAAACTTTCTGCAAGCAATAGTCGACACCTAGGAGATATTTAATTATGTATTTGTGTGCTTTGGTCAACCTTTCTTAATTTTTGTTGTTCATCTGTTGTATCTATAACCTCATAATACTTAAAAGTTAAAAAAAACCACTCTTTAATTGGGTTGTGAAGATTTAATAGAAATATAGACATTTGTGAAGAACATATGTACATGTGTCAAGAACATATATAAGAAACATAAAAGACCAGAGTTATATCGCCATAGACAATACAACCATTATCAGGAATGTATAACCGTTTAACAACCATGTGTACACAATTAGAAAACAACCACACAATGGGTTCCGGAAATGAATGTTTCACAGAAATATCACAATAACGAAAGATGAGGTAATGTCAACATTAATTATAGTCAAATATATATTTTGTACATCGAAGACAGGGATCAATGCAGCATGCATATTAACCCGTAGCTTATTCACATGGTTCATTGCAAGTATACATATATATATATATATGATACTAAAATAATTCTCCAGCGTATGACCTATCAGTTTTCATTGTAGTAGTGCATTGCTCGGTTTTATAAATCTCATATGAGGTCAATTGGAAATGATGTTTATATCATTCTTTATCATATAACCAAGAACACATGTTTTCTCTGACCATCGCTAAGTCATAACTGTTACCATTTTCCTTGCGCTGTCATAACAGCATGCTTATTGCCATAATTCTGACGTCACAGCATATGTTAATTATATGAAGATATATACAACATATATGACATGGATGATATATTCACGGTAGCACTTATGTGAGAAAGTAGTAACTGCTTAAACTGTTATTTACCCTTGGTCGATTACATCAAACACATACGTTCATCTGAACGAAACCGCAATGACATGTTATTCAAAGAGCGAGCTATCCACTGCTACATCAGGAATCGGAAATACAAATGGGGTTTTCACAGAAAAATACTCAAAAGATCATGGAAAGCGTCCACAAGCGTTTAGTAGTATTTATTTTACTTGTCGTTGATTAATTATCACGGTTTTTTTTCACAATAGGAAATCTATACACGGTAGTAAAATCTATTGATTCATATATGCAATTATCCTGACTGTATCACATAACGCCATACAGTATAGAACTATCACAGCACTTAGGTCACCTCTGATATCGTCATTTCTGATGTTTCTAGAGGATTTCACACCCCCAGCAACACTGTTGTGGATAGTCCGGAGCTTCGACCCTCTTCTCCAGACCGTACACCCAAAACCTGGTTTTTGTTTCATTCCAATCGTAGTGAGCTTCCGTTACGGGTACCGCTCTCAATTGCTGGCGCTAGGAAAGAGAATGCAATGATTGTTTTTATTAAAAATATAATTTGATAATATTCTAGGGGTCTTCCATAAGGTTACTGCTTGTATTCACACTCTTGACATTTTTAATTAAGAAGATTTCAAAGCAATAACAAACAAAAATGTGGATATTGACAAATATAGAAAATAAGTACGCTTAGTAAACATGCATCTCGTACATACATCCAACACAATGTGCGTTATTTCTTAAGTGACGTAAACATGGACTAACGTCATTTTTCTGAACATTTATTTATTGTTCTTCGCGCAAATGCTGTTCCACACATACGGCAAACATTGCGACATTTGAGAACTACACATGTATCTAAACTTCCGTTTCACGTGAACAAATATCAAACATCCATGCCTGCGTAAGGATTTCTACGCCTGAAGCATACACCTATAGTCAATGTATACAATTAGTAACTTGTGATAATTGTTCATAAAAGGTTAATGTGTAGTTACCCTGTGTACATTAGTTGTTAAATATGATATACATGTACAGGCCTAAGCTGTGATAGATAACTGTTAAATTGTTAAATGTTACAACGTGGTTTGCTGCGACTTGAGCCTCTTTCTGCGATGATAAAAAACATTTGTGTATATGCTGGTTATTACTTATGAGAAATAACCTATATATTCAGGTGGTTACGTTAACATGGTTACCTATTAAATATGTCGTACAATATGTACACATGGGGTCCATGTGAGAACTACATTTTCCTGAGCATGCATGTGGATACATGAAGGTTACATATGTGTATACATGAGATTACTTGGGAGAGCTACACGTGTGTATACATGTGGTAACTTGTGAGAGCGACACGTGTGTACATTTTATGCGTGTATTTATTTGTGAGAGCTACACGTGTGTATACATGTGGTTACCTGTGAAGGTCACACGTGTGTATACATGTTGTTACTTGTGAGAGCTACACGTGTGTATACACGTAGCTACTTGTGAGAGGTACACGTGTGTATACATGTGGTTACTTGTGAGAGTTGGTAACTTGTGAGAGCGACACGTGGGTACATTTTATGCGTGTATTTATTTGTGAGAGCTACACGTGTGTATACATGTGGTTAGCTTTGAGGGTTACAGTGTGTATACATGTAGTTACTTATGAAAGATACACGTGTGTATACATTTGGTTACTTGTGAGAGCTACATGTGGGTATACATGTGGTTAGCTCTGAGGGTTACACGTGTGTATATATGTGCTTCCTTGTGAAAGATACACGTGTGTATACATGTAGTTACTTTTGAGAGCTACACATGTGTATACATGTGGTTAGCTCTGAGGGTTACACGTGTGTATATATGTGCTTCCTTGTGAAAGATACACGTGTGTATACATGGAGTTACTTGTGAGAGCTACACATGTGTATACAAGTGGTTACCTGTGAAGGTCACACGTGTGTATACCTGTGGTTACTTGTGAGAGCTACACGTGTGTATCCACGTAGCTACTTGTGAGAGTTACACGTGTGTATACATGTAGTTCCCTGTTGGAGCTGGCGTTCATTTGGGTAGGCTCCCTTGTGCTGGTTTACAATACGGACTGAATTGGCATTTATTTCCGGTACAGGGTAAGCGGTAATGGGCCATGTGGTTACTTGTGAGAGCTACACGTGTGGATACATGTGGTTAGCTTTGAGGGTTACAGTGTGGATACATGTAGTTACTTATGAAAGATACACGTGTGGATACATGTGGTTACTTGTGAGAGCTACACGTGTGGATACATGTGGTTAGCTTTGAGGGTTACAGTGTGGATACATGTAGTTACTTATGAAAGATACACGTGTGGATACATGTGGTTACTTGTGAGAGCTACACGTGTGGATACATGTGGTTAGCTTTGAGGGTTACAGTGTGTATACATGTAGTTACTTATGAAAGATACACGTGTGGATACATGTGGTTACTTGTGAGAGCTACACGTGGGTATACATGTGGTTACTTGTGAGAGTTACACGTGTGTATACATGTGGTTACTTGTGAGAGATACACGTGTGTATACATGTGGTTACTTGTGAGAGTTGGTAACTTGTGAGAGCGACACGTGGGTACATTTTATGCGTGTATTTATTTGTGAGAGCTACACGTGTGTATACATGTGGTTACTTGTTAGAGCTACACATGTGTATACATGTAGTTACTTGTGAGAGCTACTCGTGTGTATACATGTGGTTACTTGTGAGAGCTACATGTGTGTATACATGTGGTTAGCTCTGAGGGTTCCACGTGTGTATATATGTGGTTACTTGTGAAAGATACACGTGTGTATGCATGTAGTTACTTGTGAGAGCTACACATGTGTATACATGTGGTTAGCTCTGAGGGTTACACGTGTGTATATATGTGGTTACTTGTGAAAGATGCACGTGTGTATACATGTAGTTACTTGTGAGAGCTACTCGTGTGTATACATGTGGTTACTTGTGAGAGCTATACGTGTGTATACATGTGGTTACTTGTGAGAGTTGGTAACTTGTGAGAGCGACACGTGGGTACATTTTATGCGTGTATTTATTTGTGAGAGCTACACGTGTGTATACATGTGGTTAGCTTTGAGGGTTACATTGTGTATACATGTAGTTACTTATGAAAGATACACGTGTGGATACATGTGGTTACTTGTGAGAGCTACACGTGGGTATACATGTGGTTACTTGTGAGAGTTACACGTGTGTATACATGTGGTTACTTGTGAGAGATACACGTGTGTATACATGTGGTTACTTGTGAGAGATACACGTGTGTATACATGTGGTTACTTGTGAGAGCTATACGTGTGTATACATGTGGTTACTTGTGAGAGCTATACGTGTGTATACATGTGGTTACTTGTGAGAGCTATACGTGTGTATACATGTGGTTACTTGTGAGAGATACACGTGTGTATACATGTGGTTACTTGTGAGAGCTATACGTGTGTATACATGTGGTTACTTGTGAGAGTTACACGTGTGTATACATGTGGTTACTTGTGAGAGCTACACGTGTGTATACATGTGGTTACTTGTGAGAGTTACACGTGTGTATACATGTAGTTACCTGTTGGAGCTGGCGTTCATTTGGGTAGGCTCCCTTGTGCTGGTTTACAATACGGACTGAATTGGCATTTATTTCCGGTACAGGGTAAGCGGTAATGGGCCATACCTGGGAAATACAAGCAAAGCGTAAACGGGCGATACAAAGAATTTTAATAAATTACATTCCGTAATTTCCAAAGTAGAACGTACTCTGAGGATATACCAAAGTGAAAGCAAACCACAATTCAAACTTCTGCAAAATAAGAGCAAAGGAAGATGAATAAGACTAGATGTTCCAGAAGGGTAAAAAATGGAATTTGTTGAATTCTCGAAATTCCCTACTTATGTAACATACAGTTTCACTGCAAAACTGATGAAATAGTACTTACCTTGATATTAAGAAAGTTGGATGATATTTTGGTTAGGCAATTAGCAGAATCAGCTCTTAAATGTTTTTGTAAAGATTTTTGTGAAATTCGGAATCCTTTTACAACCAAGAATCGAAGGTCCATATGATTGTTACAAAGAACTTGTTAGCTAGTATAATCGTCTTCCGAAAATAGTAATAATATTCATTCAGGTAAAAGGCAGAAATTACACGTATATCATATTTTGCAGATTAGACATACAAACATATATCATGACAGATGTTACTTATAAGTTATTTATACCATAGAACTAGTAATCAGTCAGAGTGTTAAACACTGGATTCGATTCGATAACATTTAGACCTTTATCTGGGATGACCCATAAAGCCACATTGTGGCTTAATTCCAATGGGGTCCCATTAAATTGGAGAAATTGGAAAATGTATAGGTAGGAATTCTACAAGAAGGAGCTGTATGCTATGTCTGCTGAGACAACTAGGTTCCTATCATGGAAATCTTTGAATGAAGTTGGACATCGGTATTAAGAACGATAGATATTGACTTTGTTTTCATAAGGAACGACATTCAAAAAAAGCATCAAGCGAAATCAATAAATACCACACATACAGCTACAGTAATCATTATGAACACGAAGCAAAGACGCAACTTTGAACGATGATATAGTCAGAGCAAAAAGACCAAGTATACTCTTTACTGCATTGGATTTGCTTGAACATAATGTCTTATACAAGTGAAGCGTACCGACATGAATGGAATGATCGGGCATTATTTTGCACACAAAAAATTGGGTAACACTACACATTCCTCAACAAAGATCTGTTGTTTTTTCTACATCATACCTATAACCATCAGAGCAACACCATGATTATATACCTGCGGTAGGACTTGCTCGAATATAAGGTCCCCGGAGACATTCCGTACCAGCTCATCCGGCATATCTGACCGCTCGATGATATGGTCCGCCTTATGATTTGTACTGTAAGATAACGGATAAAATATATCACAGTGTCAATAAACAAGGAGAAACACAACAAGCTGAACAAAAGAGACCGATTAAGACATTTCGGAAATACGTCAGTTAAGTGTTCCCTATCTATTCCGGTGGAGTTGTGTATTTCTAAGACGAGCTAAAACACCACGAATAGGTACATGTATTTCAACCTGATAATAGCTGTAATCTAAAAGTTGGAAACAAGGTCATGGTAGCTGATCATATCATTGCAGGTAGAAAAACAGTTATTAAGATCCACAAGTATAACTTCAATGCAATGTCACAATCAGCTCCATTTATAAGACATACACGTAATACTTAAATACAATGTAACTGTCAGCTCCATTTATAAGACATACACGTTATACTTAAATACAATGTAACTGTCAGCTCCATTTATAAGACACACACGTAATACTTAAATACAATGTAACTGTCAGCTCCATTTATAAGACATACACGTTATACTTAAATACAATGTAACTGTCAGCTCCATTTATAAGACACACACGTAATACTTAAATACAATGTAACTGTCAGCTCCATTTATAAGACATACACGTAATACTTAAATACAATGTAACTGTCAGCTCCATTTATAAGACATACACGTAATACTTAAATACAATGTAACTGTCAGCTCCATTTATAAGACATACACGTAATACTTAAATACAATGTAACTGTCAGCTCCATTTATAAGACATACACGTAATACTTAAATACAATGTAACTGTCAGCTCCATTTATAAGACATACACGTAATACTTAAATACAATGTAACTGTCAGCTCCATTTATAAGACATACACGTTATACTTAAATACAATGTAACTGTCAGCTCCATTTATAAGACACACACGTAATACTTAAATACAATGTAACTGTCAGCTCCATTTATAAGACATACACGTATAACTTAAATACAATCTTTTAATAAGCTGTAACAGTGTAACTTAATTGCAATATCAATGACAGCTGTATATATGAGATGTACTAGTATATATTACTTTACTTACAACGACACTGTCAACTGAATGAAGGATTTAATATTACGATAACCGTCACATTCATCACACGTGATCCTCCCGTCTCCCCCGCACGTGTGACACCTGGAACATATGTTACAAAAGATCAGTATGTGAATCGTAACACGAAATATTTCAAAACTGGTGCCACGTTCCAAGTCATAATTGTATACGATACAATGTAACATTTACCCATAGTTCTCTGGGAATATATACCCTGATGTCAGTCACTGAAACTGGTAAAACAAATTTCTCGGAAAACATGCTCAGTGTTTTCTTTAAGAGTATTGATTTGTTTTCGGTCAACATTATTATTAAATTAAAAAAATAGGGTTAATCATTTGCAATGCCTAGTTAATTTAAGTGATTTAGGAGTGGGGATGGGGAGTAAAACGCATGTCTCTTGTCTCCGCTTAACATTCAAGAAAAATCGTAACCTATGTGTTAACATACCAAAAAGAATCCTTTGTATACAATCGTAATGTAAAATCATATATGAAGTTGAACGGGTCAACCGAAATTCAGTTGGACGAGAATAATTTCTCTTACTAAAATGATGCTTTGTGTTTTTTCGAGAGAATGTTCGAAAACATTGTACATCTCCTGTTTTATACATAATTATTATTAGAATTTTTCATATGGCTTTCCAGCATGAAAATACACCAAAATTTACATCATATTAAACTAGTGAACACTATAAGTGCTTAACGTACCTTTCCCGACCGTCGCCATGGCAATGAAAACATCTCTCCATAACAGGGTTGCCATGAGGGTCGTGAGTGTGACGTTGTCCGGAACCATTACAGTTGTCACAGCGCGTGTTTCCTCGCCCATGACATCTCCAGCACCGGTGGTACCCACGGGCGTCACAGGCGTGACAGGGCTTGAACAAACACATTAAATGCGATGAAAAAGATCATGCTTGTAGTGACGGGCTGTGCTTGTCTGGCAAATACTAATGTTAATGCATGAAATGCACCATAAGGGTATGTGTTGATGTATCAGTTATGATATTGTAATGCACGAAAATATAAACGTGACAAACAGGATATTGTTTTAAGATAACTGAGCATTTCAATATATGACAAGAAGTAATACACGTAACTGTGGAAGCACCCCGCCGGGGATGGGTTACTATAAGTTTTCATGCACAATCCTATAGCTAGCGAAGGGCCCAATCCAGTGATGATCATGGCCTTAAGTTGAACCTTCACTGAAGCGGTTTAGTGTTGGCTAATTAATTCACTTTGATAGTTCGGATACTTAACTTTATTGCAGGGTCCAGTGTAGGCGACTTAATTACCATCACTTTAGTTATTAAGAGTGGGCTACCTACCATCACTGTAGTTATTAAGAGTAGGCTACCTACCATCACTGAAGTTATTAAGAGTAGGCTACCTTCCATCACTGTAGTTATTAAGAGTAGGCTACCTACCATCACTGTAGTTATTAAGAGTGGGCGACCTACCATCACTGAAGTTATTAAGAGTGGGCTACCTAAGAGTGGGCTACCTACCATCACTGTAGTTATTAAGAGTGGGCTACCTACCATCACTATAGTTATTAAGACTGGGCTACCTACCATCACTGTAGTTATTAAGAGTGGGCTACCTATCATCACTGTAGTTATTAAGAGTGGGCTACCTACCATCACTGTAGTTTATAAGAGTGGGCTATCTACCATCACTGTAGTTGGTAAGAGTGGGCTACCTACCATCACTGTAGTTATTAAGAGTGGGCTACCTACCATCACTGTAGCAGTGTGTGGAACTTCCAGTTTCTTCACGTGAGTATTGAACATGGAGTCGGCCACACAATGCATCTGCCAGGGAGGGGGAGCCGGTCCATTTTGAGGACCATCAATTGGTCCACCCCGGTACGGCTCATGGACGTATCCTGTCTTTCTACTCTCACAAAATGTCTCCAATGTGTACTGTACAAAACAACACGTTATACGTTGGATTACTACAATATGTACTTTACAAAACAAAATGTCATTTGATTAATTACTACTAACTGTTCTGTTAAAAAAAAACATGTCATGAGTTTGATTTCTCTTATATGTACGCTACTTACAACATGTGGTTGAGCGATCTCTCACAATATGATCCCAACAACAGATCTGCCCAAGTTGCCAGATGAGACACCATCGAGAGTAAAGAGTGGTAGGAAGAGAACAGGACATCTATGAACTATGGATGTAATAATGTGCACAGCAGTTCGGTGTTGACATATGTTTTGGTCCCTCGGTTATAGACATACTCAATAGCAATGCTATGTCAAAGTCGAGTGTTCATTACAATCAGCAGGATAGCTGGATAGGCAGATTTACTGTTAACGTAGGATCACCAGCAAAGAAGACTAATGTTAAAATAACAATTATATACTGCAGTCGTGATCATGATATAACGTTACAGATGTTAACGTGTGTATTAATGTCGAATATGTGCATGCTTTATTTACTATGTTTTTTTTGTATTTTTAATTTTAATTTTTGTAATCATTCAGTTATAAAATAAAGACATTTAACTGCCAATTACAACTCCGGCCAAATATCACGTGATAAGAGTTCTACACTCACGTGCAGGGCAGTCAGACCAATCACATTGGTGATGTTCATCTCCTTGGCGGGAGCGGACCCATAGCAACAGTTCTCGCTTACGAATTGGATCATAGCGTTTCTGCAATCTTCTTCGTTCAGATTAGCCAAGCTGTATGAAACACGAAGAAGAGAGAAGGCGGTCAGTTAAAGGAATACAAGATGTACCATTCATGCACAAGTAACCTTACGTACGATGACATTGGATAATCTCAGTTTTACTGTTACATTATACTTTCCATTGAATAGTATCCCTTCCATGACAGATTGACCATGCTGAAAACATGAAAACCCATAATTACTATCTCACGATATCTAGTTGAAAAAAAAAAAAAAATCTGTGACGACACATTTTGAAAGAAATCCAGCATTTTTCTAAGTTTGAAATGGTGTTTCATCATTTTATCATATTCTGGTAATATATGTACATTGTACCACATCACCAATACTCAAGGACACCATTTAAAAACAGGAACTGAAGAGACATAAAAAAGACATAATAAAATCTCACCGAAAACTGAAAGCAAACCCAGATGGTAAATATTAAGAAATACAAATCCCTGAAAAAGTATTAAAATGTATAAAGCTTACTTGGTGAACTCCATCGGAGGTGGTTTTCCCTGAGGAGGGGGTGGAGGAGGTGGAGGCGGCATGAAGTTCACTGTGGTAGGAAAACGGTTTGATTTTAAATACATTAAATATGTTGCTAGAGAAAACATATAGGATCTCTCTTGTTTACATTGAATTGAAAATAAACTAGTTAAACACATTATTACTAGCGCTACAAGTGGGGGCAATGGATAGACACGTTACATTGTAATGACTTGTAACATCTACACATGCTGTAATGAATCGTTTCAGATACGCATTGCCTACTTTGTCCGAATCCTCCGACCTGCTCGTAGCCCGATATCGATGGCATCCCCTGCATGCTTGGTGGACCACGCTGAGGTGGGCCCGTTCCCGGGTTACCCATGGGGCCGGATTCCTGGTTGGGAGGTGGGCCTCCAGGATTCCAACCTAGAGAGAGCAAAAACAGGTCAGTTACCATTGTATTTTAGGGACACAACTGCTGTTTAGTACAGAGTAATTCTATTTTTCGAGATAACGAATAGAACATGTAGACTCTGCAAATTGATTTCTTTGTCTTCGATGTTTGCCGTAATTGTAATAGTCACAGCTTTATGGTCCATAATAGAAATTCTCTACTGGATATTATTTTGAAATGAACTACTAGTAGTACTCCTTAATTTGATTTAATTCATGCAATTAGATGATTTTTGAACCTCTTCTTTTGTTTCAAAAGTAGTTAGATTAAACTTGGATCTACGAGTTCTTGTCCGATGAGTCCTAGAAGGATGAACCCGCTGTATGGTGCAGTGTTATTCATTTTTGGCATACTGCATCTATTATCAAATTATTACGTTCATCTATTATTCCACCATTGTAACTTACATGTGACCTATATATGCAGTAAATTCTTAATGGGGTTCTCATGGTCCTACATTGTATGACGAGGAAGATGATGCTGAGTATGTGGTTCACATTTTTAGAATTTTAGTGGCAATGCCTTAAATTAAAGGAAAGTATAAATGTATTATTTTATCATGTTTTATGTAAATAGTATTAAAATTACGTATAATCCTCTGTCTTAGATACATATATATTTATAACAAGAAAGGGTAGACAATACTCACGTTGTGGATTCTGGTCGAACGATCCTGAAAGTAAACAAAAATGGAATATAAGAACACGCACATAGCATTGCTGAAACATAGCTGATGATGCATTGGTTTTTTCTAAGACAACATGGTTTTGCATCGATTATGTTTATAGAAATAATGAGTGACAGGTATGTATCAACTATCATCATGCCGTTATATAACCTTCAACCGGCATTTTCACATTTTAAAAATTGTGTTCGTATTGAACTAAGAATACGACCTAATAAACCACTGTTTTTGTTTAGATACAAATTTATATAGTAGCATCGTATCATAATCCTTTGTTTTATTGAAGAATACCATAGGTTTAATGTAAATAGTCAGGTTGGGCATGACGGCAGAACGTTTTTGGTTTACTATTTTGGTAACAATATGATGCATTTAAATACTGTACCAGTAATTACTTTGTACTATACGGTTACAAGTTACTGACCAAGGTATGTTATAAGCTGTTGGGTCAATTGACATTCTCTCAAAACACTATACATAGATATAGGTAGTTGTATTGTGTTTGAGGTTAGCACTATATCACTGACTAAGGTATATTATAATTTGTTTGTTCACCTCACACTCACCACACACACTATACGTAGAGGTAGGTGCCAGTAATGAGTTTTATGTTAGCACCACCTCATTGACTAATTTGTTTGTTCACCTGACACCGTTCACACACTATACGTAGAGGTAGGTGCCAGTAATGAGTTTTATGTTAGCACCACATCATTGACTAATTTGTTTGTTCACCTGACACCGTTCACACGCTATACGTAGAGGTAGGTGCCAGTATGAGTTTTATGTTAGCACCACATCATTGACTAATTTGTTTGTTCACCTGACACCATTCACACACTATACGTAGGGTAGGTGCCAGTAATGAGTTTTATGTTAGCACCACATCATTGACTAATCTGTTTGTTCACATGACACTCCCCACACACTATACGTAGAGGTAGGTGCCAGTAATGAGTTTGAGGTTAGTACTACATCGCTGACTAATGTACTATGTATATCATAATCTGTTTGGTCACCTGACACTCTCCACACACTAAACGTAGAGGTAGGTGCCAGTAATGAGTTATGTACATAATGTGTATAATACGAGCACTTGTGAATATCCAATCGTGATTTATAAGTATATAGAAACGAATAATGTGTATATATATATGTGTGTGAATATAATAGAACATTGAGTATTCAAGACTGACCGTTTATATTAATGTATTAACTAGTAAATGTCCAGTGATAAGGTGCAGGTTAATTACATATTGTATTAGATGGTTTATGAAATTGAATAGCTGACCTGATACCCTCTACGTACTATAGTGTGAGCTCTTTCTCATGTATGAGTACAATCGGATTAACATTACAACAGGTATTGACCCAGAGTATTTCAAACTCTTGTTCTGTAGTTGATCCTACAGCATGAAAAAGCAGATATGTATACATAACAGAAAGCGATGACGAGACATCAGCCGATATTTTATTAATAGAGAAAAGCAAACAATATCTTAACTACGAAACAAACACCGCTTAGATACCACTTACAGGTATACATGTAGTTGGGTGCCAGTGATATATATATAATTAGAATATACTAATTATATATCAATACATAATACCAACTATATATCAGTATATAGTGTACCGATGACATATCTTTCTCTAATCCTTTTGCATATACTATTAACAACATTTCTGCACAAAAATATAAATAGTGCTTAGATAATTTTAAATACACGAGATAATGTGATGCTGTCACTGACATTCGGAACAAGAATAGAACGGTAATGCTAGTTGTGTGTTATAAATAGATTACGTGGGTTTTACTAAATAATAAGTCTCATCTATAATCTACGATCATTTAATAATACTTTAAATACATCTTACCTGGCATAGCCATGGTGACAGATTAAAGCTCCGAGTATCCCGCCACACTACACGACTGACCGCCCAGGTGACTTGTTACGGGGGTACACGCGTAGTCTGCTACGCGACAGTGTTGGTGCTGCCATGACGCCATGTAAACAGTAAGACCGCGAGCAGTCCTTCATTGTTCCCTGCACTACACCAACACCCATACACAATGATAGAATCGCGATCAATACACAACAGTATATGTGTAGGGATTAAGTGAAGAAGATTTAAAAGGAAGCTTGGTGGTATTATTACTGATTAGCATTACCTGTGGTATTGATATTAGTATTGATGGCAATGATTGCGAAATTTTATACAGCTTTAGTAAATGTTTTTGATATGATCATATTTGACCTATGGTTTTACAAGTGGTTAATCAATAATGCAGTATTCGGTATACGCTGACCAAGAAAGAATGGATGGAGGTAGAAATCTTCTAAAACAATAGATATATTTATATATTCTGAGGAAAAAGGATCATCATCCTATTTAGAATTGTTGATTTTTCTTTTCCATGATTTCTGTTAATTTGACATGAAAACGAATTACATTTCAGCACACAGACTGCATTTCCTGACACATGTCCTCAAGCTACACCTAATATAATCCCTTCACTACTTTAGTAATAGATGCAACAGGTCTCGTTTAGACTTACTTCTATTATACAGGTTGAGTGACGGGGATATCCTAATAAAATGACAGATAAATGTCACGAGCGAATGTAATTTTGAAAATAAATTACTGTTATTTTGATACTAAATATGACATATTGGTATACAAGAGTTAAGCGTAGTGATACTTTTAATTAGAAGAGCATGCACAATTTTCACAAAATTTAAAATATGTCCAACATTGTCAACTTGATTTTGTATAGTTACAATGCTAGTCCATATTTTATACTTCTTTAAAAGCTTTGAAGTCTACAGAATATACTTCTTTAAAAACTTTAAAGTCTACAGAATCATTTTTATGTAATATCTAAACAGGTAAAATACTTTTCTAGCATGGCAAACATGGCAAATGCACAATTTCACATAATCCTGAAGATTTGATTATCATTGTTGTTATGGTTAATACCAATACTTTTTCTATTGTTGTATCATACCAAACCAATTCATAATATTATGCATGCTTTTAAGTTATGTGTAGCAGTAATAACTCATAATTTTGGTTTTCTGTTATATAATCATTCCTCTGGATAACTACCTGCGGTTGAGATTGTTTTATAGACAAAGATATGCAGATGCATAAAGACAATAAATAAGTAAACTAATAAGCATGTGATTATTAGTTTGTCTTTTCCATTTTATTAAACAAAACATGAAGGAATATTACATAATTTCATATCTTTGACTCTAAACATGTAAAGCAAGAAAAAGATAACCTTGTCTGACATCCCATACAAGTGATCTATTTTCTGGCAACATGTATGTATAGCTATAATAATTGTAGTTAAACCATTTTCAGAAAGCTCACTTTCATCTAAGTAAGATATTCTGTATTAACAACTAAAGTGTTAGGCTGATTTCTGAAGTTCACCTACTCTATAGCCATGATGGAATGTAGATGTGTGTATAGGTCATGGTTGCAAAACCAGATTGAAAGATTTATCTTAAGGATCTCGAGCTCAAATACGACATGCATATTTATCTCAGTATAACTGGCTGCAGCAAATACTGATTGCTGAGCATATCAGTATATCAGAGGAAATAATAATATGTGGTAAATGTTACAAGCGCTACCTCAAACAAAGATCATTGACATCTATGTTTGGTGAACCTAGAGGTGTAAGTACTCCAGATGACACAGACAATGATGTTGACGACGCTTACACAAACTTAATGTTAACCAACCAGCTACCACTAATCTCTGTTGATAGTTTATTTTATGCTGAAAATTCACATAAAAGGTGTGTCATCTGTGGTAAAGAGAGCTCTGGGTTATGCAATATGCCATGGCATGCAAACAAGGGAACCGTTAGAGCTCCATCTCCAAGACAGAGCTGGTCAGGTGATAAATGACCTCCTTGAACTGAGTCATTTTTTTATCTGCAGGTAGCCCAACCAGTGCAGGCATTGATATCGACCATCTCAGTGAAGAGGAATGTAAAGCTTTGACAAGGTATACTCTTGAGCAACTGAAGAAGATTCACAGCATTTGCTCCTACCACATCAATAGAGGGTCATATTCCTTTACGTTCCATGCTTTGTTTCTCTTCTGGGTGAAATTTAAGACCAACATTTCATGGTCTCAACTTGGTGTCTTGTGTGGTCTAACAAAAATACAATATATGTCTCACACATTCCATAGCGTCTTAAAGGCGTTGAGTCAGACCGTTGTGCCTGGGTTCCTGGGTCCAAACACATAAGTCGTGAGGATGCCAAAGGTCACAGCACTGTGTTTAATATGTGTTTTATGGGGACAAAGCAACTGTAATCCTTGATGGTACATACATCTATGTCCGAAAAAGTGCTGATCGCCCCCTTAAAAGATTATCATACTGTGGACAAAAGAAACATTAAGTGTATGAGCATTGTCTTTCCAGACGGTTATGTACTTGACACTATTGGGCCGTTTTATGGGAATGTTAATGATGCAAAGATCCTGACAAAATACTTGCAACAGTGGAAATCCTGACCTTTAGGCTCAGTAATGAGGACAATGTCATTGTTGACCGGGAATTTAGGAATGTGTAAGACCTGCTGCAAGGTACAGGGTTTTCTGTGTACATGCCTTCTTATTTTCTGCCAGGTCAGATACAGCATGATACACTGATTGCGAACGAGGACCGCCATCGAACAAAGTCCAGATGGGTAGTGGAGAGTTACTATGGTCGATTGAAACAGTGGAAATTGTGCAAAGAGCAACTCGGTTCAAACTGCTTCCTCATCATCATAGGGGAACTGGTAAAAGCAGATACAGCTTCTTTAAACGCTGTACGTGGCCCGATGTATGTGTCTACACCAGGGAAGGACTTAAGGGACCATTGCGCATGCAATCCCGTTTGGCTCTGCATAATACCATGACCGCAAGGCTGGTGAGTTCGACCTTTCTAGACACAACAAGGTCAACTGGGTGAAGCTGGACGCTTGTTCAATCGAGTTCCCTATACTCGATATGGAGTATCTCGAGACGGTAACATACGAATCAAACCAACTAAAAGTAGCGCAAAGGTACATCGCAGAGCATCTGACAACGGCTGGGGACTTTGAAGAGTGGGTCTATCAGTATGCTGAAAACCTCATACGAGGCCAACTCCATTCCAGGCAAAAATACAATGTTTGGATTGCGTTTGATAGAAATGACCAAGATGATCATGTCGAAGATTACTACGGCAGGCAAGCGAACAGTTGGGATGTGTGCACATGTTGCATGCCTATTGTATGTCTTAGGTCATGAACGCCATCAAGACCACATCCTACCAGCCCATGCGACACTCAAGTTCAAACAAGCAATCACTTGAGCTGTTTTAGCCATTTCAGTCATTCAATGTATGTAGTACTGCAACTCTACCATCACTTTTTGACTTCTTTGAAGTGCCACAATGACATAAACTGACAAAAACAAAACCGGTGACTATTAGATATTAAGTTGTATACTACGTTTTAGACCATTGACCTTAATTACAAGTTTGATATAGATCTACTGACTAAATATTTCAATTTCAATTCCTAAAGCAAATTTTGTAACTATTTTAACAAATTTCAGTCATGTGATCTTGAACGAAGGTCAAGGTCAACAATGTTTACCAAACTAATATCCATTCTCAAAAACAACTTACTTGCCAAAATCAAGACCCACATACTTTTGGTTATGAAGAAACACATTTTAAAGGGAAAATTGAAAGAAATGTGTTTCCTCTTTTTAATCAAAGGTGTTAAATGACCAATTTACCGGTTGTCATTTTTTTTTAGAAATCCTCATGCTGAATGCTGAAAGATATTATTAGTAGCCAACTTTTAAGCAAATATGAAAATTATGTTAATTAACGGGTCAAATATTGGAATTTTCTCGTTGGTAATGGAATTTCACATACTTTTCTGCTTAAATATTCACTAAGAAGAACAATTCTTTCTTGAAATATTTGGTATCAAAATAATAGTTGGAATACGTTGCACGCAATGATGATATAATTGTATAATAATTGTGTCATTTAAATGCATCAGGATAGTTGTATTACCGCACATTTAACACCCACACAGGTGTAAGTCAATGAGGTCCCATTTGTCATAAAATAAATTCTCAAACTAACTATTCCTGATTTAGACTTCCTTTACCCATACCTTTTTGTATTAATCTTGTTTTTAAATTCCAAGCGGGGGCCGACGCTAATGTTAGATATACATAGGCGTTGACCCTACCTTTTTGTATGGTTTATATTCGGCTTGCGTAGGTCGTATGTATAATGCAATTACTTTTTAAAAACCCTGGTAATCAATTGTAAATCTTTAATAAAAGTATCTCGATATGTGTATTGATCATAAGTATCTATATCACAAATGCTCTAGGATATGTGTACTAAGCGCTAGTACATGTATATATCTCGTATGACTGATAGGGAACTTCAAAGACTAATTAGGGTCAGGTAATTATTATATTATTTTTGTACGTCTTGTTCTCATATCATATTATAGTGTCAGTGATTCTCGAAAAATGTAGGTATATAAACATCAGTGATATGAAGTGCTTTACATGGACTGGAACATGTACATCCCGATTTCTGACTTATTATGACTAATTAATTGTATTAATCTTGTATTAATTGATAACTAAGAAAACAAACAAAATCGGAGGAAAAATACTAGCTTTACTTACTTCTGTTTATATATCTTACGAAAACAAACCGGTTAATGCTAAGATACGGAACTGCCTTATTGCTATTTTTATTCCGGAAATTCAAGTAAAATGATTCTACAGTTGTGTGGTTGCACATTATACTCTAGAAGCTGAACGAATAGAATGTGGGTTTTCAAGTAGTTGTCAAAGGATTTTTTGAACAATCTTTAACATCATTTTTCAAAAAAGTTTTTTTTTTTAACATTTGCTTCTCTGTACACTACCATGCTTGATACTAAACAGAAATACTGCCTTCGTTCATCACTTACTATGATACAATTCTTCATCAGCTGCTTTCATGTACTTCTTTGCTAGCAACACACAATGCAACATGAACAGCATAACACAATATAATCATTATTTGATTCTAAGCCGTTCAAATCATTCGTAATAATATTCATATACAACCAGTTATTTAAAAATAATATTTGTTTGGGTGCCTTTCTCTTGCGACGTAAACAAAATATCTAGGGGCATATTCTTTTTATGAACGTTTAGACGCTTAATACGAAATGATTTTGTTTTTCAAGTGGAACAGGGATATTTAACAGAGTTGCAATGAAAAACGATTTCGAGATATACCCCGAATTAGCTAGTTTCGATGTCCGTTTCTCCGCTCCGTGCGAGGTGTACCTCATAATGAGAAATGTCTGGATGCATGATGTGTGATGCTTCGATTATTTACTGTATACTAGTTCTTCCTTTGAGCAAAATAGAGCATACATAATTAACTTGATTTAAGCAAGGGCTTCACGGACACAAACATTATCAATCGTTTGTCCTCGCTTTTAAACTGACGTGTTCGTTTTATTCTAAAAGAAAACGTAATTAAAGGATACATTTTACAGACCTCAATTCAATTTAATAAATGAACACAGAACAAAGCATTTCCTTTCGTTTTTATTTATAACCATGTTATTACACAGATTTGAACATTCTTTACATCACAGGCTTTATACCATTGTATCAGATAATCCTACAAATCATAAACAGGCCTTAACGGTCATCTGAGTTATAATATAATTATTTGTTGTTGTGATTTGACGCAAAATAACGATAAATAAAACAAAACCCAAAACTGGCTTGTTGACTGCAGATACTCTAACAAAATGATGTTAGGGAGTGACCAACATGTATTATATATAAAACTAGTGATTGTCAGAAAACAGTAAAATTATAAAATGACATAAAATATAGTAGTTGTAAATTATAAAACCCATCCCCACCCCATCCCCTCCCCTCATAAATGGGGAATAATAATGACATTTTAAAATTTGACAAACCATCTGAGGGCCTTTTAATAATGAGGTGTCTTTAGTTTTAGAATAGCTGGGTCTGGACAAAATGTTGTCTTTTGCAAATTTGCCCTTCTGGACCCCGGTCATACGGCTCAGATGGTGAGATAGGGTCTTCATTTTTCACACTGCACAATAATAATCATTTCCCACTGAAAATAATGACTGAAAATAAAAAAAAAGTAACAAAAAATGTAGTTTCCTATGTCAACATAACCCCCTCCCAAGGGGGTAATGGATGATCGTGGGGTAACGGAATTCATAACTTGATACAGCATCTTAGCATATTTGTATCAATGAATAGTTATTTCTTTTACAATACATTCAACTGATGAAAAAGATTGTTCAAACTTTAGCTTTTTTCTCTTTGTGCCCGACCCTTAAGTCTTAAGGATTAAATTGTACTAACATCAACATGACCTGCCATCCCATAATAATAATTCAAAACAACAAAAACGTGCTTTTGTAAGCTTTACTAGACTTTATCACTCCCAGTATATAATGGATGATCCGGATGTAATGCATTTCACAATTTAAATGAAACCGCATTAGACTTTTCCCACCTATCACACGTTTTGGATTCTAGCATATTTGGGTCTGGGGGTTGAAATTTCAGCCATTTCGGCTACTTTTGGCAAGCCTTTCAGGCCCATGGTGTCAAAATCTATATATCAAGAAGTGCAAAATATGAATTGTACTACTGACGAAGCATGACGACTAACAAAGGCAATTGCTTAGGTTAGCTGAGACTTTGTCTCAGAAACATAGATTGTTGATATAATCAACAACAGAAATTAACTATCACAAGTGAATGCTTTCCAATATGAAACTGTTAGGATTTTACGTCATACTATAAGAATAATCGGACAACAATCGTGCCGTGACCCCACAATAACATTTTCACGGGCATTCTTAAAACGTATTTGATTGATCTTTGTTGCCCGATGAAAATAGTCACCATGGAAAACTTGGAAAGCAGATTCGTGTGCCGTAAGTGGCTGTTCTATGATCTGATAAAACAGTTTAATGGAAAACAAAATATAATCTTCTTTGTTAATTCATGCGCTAATTTAAAGGGTTGAAATGCATCTTGCGTTTGTAAACATTATGATGGTACGTAAAACTGTACCATTCAAATATATTCTTCAAGTTGAACTACCGCGCATGTTGAGATCTGTTCGAACGGTACTGTGTTCTATACCGTCATCAGTGTTATTCTAAAGCTGCATGACAAAACCCGATCAGAAATATATATTTCCTAGATATAAATAATATTCCAAAATCTCGTTTTACAATATAAAAAACATATCTGAACTCCAATATGACGAATATGTACATATCCATCTTAACTATCCTATAATCTGACTTTTAAGATTTCGTTAATTATATATTTCAATTAAATCTCATTAACAGTTTTTTTTCTTGTTTCACAATTACCGAACTGTATCTATGCATACATGAACAAAGTTCCAAGAACTGTTATAAAAATAAATTATAAAGTATACATACTCAATAATCATAGATTGTATTTAAGCAATGTGATAAATCTCTTCTAGCTACACCTGTTAAATCAAGCATGCATCAAACATGATAGATATCATCCTCTTTGAAGCCCTTTGAAGCACATTCAGATTTTAACATGAAAGATCAAACGGGAATACTCTCGTTTGATTGTTTGTATGAATTGTTATTGTTTTGATTGGCTTATATTTATCATATAGCGCCATGATGCATATTGATACTATTCAACATGAACGGTACTTACTCACACCAATCAATAGATTTACCACTCTGGAAGGACGTTTTGTCTATATAGAATGGAAATAATACATTGAAGGTGCGCGGATCACGTGATGATATTTAAATGCATAACTATAGAATGGACAACGTTGACAAGGTCATTGTTGTACAGGTGATCTGTCCAATTGTTGTTCAAAGTTTGTATATCCTTAATTTGAGAAGGCAAATCCACTATCCCACAGAACTAGTGCTGAGGGTGAGACAACGTACAAGATCGACTTTTTATCAAATATATATATATATACGATTTCACCCACATCATATATAATATTACCTTTTAGTCTGTATAGCTATTGTACATTACAACGTCACGTGGTTCTTTAAAGGCAGCAGAGCTCAGTCTTGTCCCCCGTCGTCCTTAAAATTTACATTGAACCCAACCATTCTTTGTGGTCCTCTAGAACAAGTATAAATTACCACTAAATAGCCCTTGCTATCTTACAACACAACGCAGAACCTCGTAGAATGGATGGCCGGTGAGTGACCGTTCGAGACCTTCACGTCCGATGATCGTTGATTGTTTGCTACAGCATTTGAGATGGCAGAGGAAATTTTGGTCATATCTCCCTCCCATACCGAAGATGACAGTCTTGAGATCTCACGCACGGCAAGAACCTGTTAGATGAATTAGAGTAGACATTACAAGTGTTTATCATAGTTTTCATATGTAAGTATGGCAGATGTGGAAAATCAACACCCATGCATATTTTTACTTAACATACGTTCTTACCAACTATTTTGTTCACCCATCTCTTACATGGGGTTTTGGTAAAATCGACACTTATGAATGCAACCACTATTATAGAAGATGATCTAGATAATAGACATAACCAAGAAATGTTTGGAATGAGCAGAGAGAAGTATGACATTTATTGAAGGTTTTATTACAAACCGAAGCAGTCTACAAATGCGCCATAGTAAGCTCGTTTAATGACTGGCTATTGTCATGAGGACTGTTTTCGGTGGTGGATATTCTATGATCCTATGATCAAACTGATGTAACGATGTTAGTCGAACATTGAAATGATGTCAGGTTTCAGAACTAATACAAACTGCATGCACTTCCTATCCAAAACTAAAGTAAACGATTTTCTTTTTAATTTAAGGTCACAGGGTGCGCCTATGTGGGGTAGTTTAGGTCTTGCATATTGAGAGATGCAAGAACATTATTGCACGATGAAACACTCGTACAGACTGTTAGATATTACAATTCAACTGTTAAATATATGATTGAAAGGAGATGAGTGTTTCAACTGTGTCATGAAGCATAGCTCAGGACTTTAGGAATAACATCAAGAACCGAAGAGACATCAAAAGGGGAAAGCATCAAACAACAAGGTCAATACAAAATGACAACATGAATGGAAGAAACACCGAAACAGGAACTGACGGCATACCAAAATATAAGGAAGGACATCAAGCACACAAACAAATACTGGGTTGAAACCTGAAGATCCAGAGGCATTACCGGAACTCAAACATGCAAATAATGATGCACGATATTCAGTATGCTGTCTTCCCTTTACCGGCGACCAAACACTGACTGCCTCAGCTGCGTTATCTATACCTGCGACTGTATGTAAAATCAAGTTACGACTTAACGTGTAAAGCCAACAACATCGTTGTTACCTGTGCAGGTGACCATGTACGGCGGACGGTGTTCTCCTCTTCCATGAACCTCGCTACACTTGAAGATAGAACTGCCGCGGACAGAGACGATGCAACTTTGAGTGCTATCTGTTCATCGAATCCTGGGTGCACCCCCTGGTGTGAGGAAGCCGTTTGATTGCTAGTCGGCGACACATGAGCACTTTTCGTTTCAGATGCCAATTTGACCGAAGTTATGATAGGGGTATCTGCCTTACATAGAGCAGTTTCTTTCAGCGCTTCCTGTTTTCTTGCAACCGAGTTGTTATTATTGTTTGTTTGGTTGGTTTTATTTTCAATATTCCAGCTCACTTTGGAAGTCTGTAAGTAATGTATGGAATAGCTAATACAAAAACAGATTGTCAGCACCGTTAACAGCATTGCAGATTATAGATATTATTTATATTTAGAAATATATCAGTAAAAGTATATATCAGACAGTGAAAAAACATATGCTTAAATACACCGGTATTATAATGTCAACATAACCTATTGTGGGTAATCTCTTTGCAATTATTGTTTTTAATCCTGTTTAACAGATTCAATAAAAAATGTAAACTCTCATTAAATTAAATAAGTTTCTGTGTAACACAAGCAAAACATGCGTGAAATGTGTAAACCGAGTCTTCTGCTAAGGAAACGTACCTTTCTTGTGGTTTTCCGAGGCATGTTATCAGTAGAAACGTTCACTGGAAGTGAATTTGGATCGGGTGGAAACAGCAAGTCCGGGGCAAGAATCTGCAGCACATCCTTCCGATTAGCCATTAGAAACGCTAGCCAAGTCTCGAATGACGTCACAGAGCTGTCCACTACAACGTCAGAAGATGATAAAGTATGTTTTATGTTTAATTAATGACTATGTTTTTTAGATACTTATTAAAAGTATTTGCTCGTTAAACAATAGATTAACGAAAAGCGTAGAAGAAGGTAAAGATATATATATATATATATATATATTTAATATTATAATTTGTCAGTTTCGAAATCATGCTACAACAACCTAAGAAGTGACTTGTGTATGGATCATCTGAATGACACACCAGCATGTAGATGTGGACATGGAAATGAAAATGCATTTCGTTTTATATTTGAATGCCCACTCTGTAATAACATTAGAATGCAATTAGTACAAAACATTTCCCAATTTGGTTTAAGTGATCACCATGGTCATTTAAATCTATAAACTTTATTGAATGAACGGGTGCATAATATGCAGCACTGATACCAACAAATACATTCTATGAAACATATCTGACTATATTCGTTAAACTAATAGACTTGATATGTAATCTCACTCACAACCAAACTTTACGTTGAAAGTGAAGTTACTATTTATAGTGTCACTCTGCTGACAAATATTGATACTGGTATGTCTATCTTCACATCATCCCTGGTATTTTACTGAACTGGATGGAATTTACGATTACTACTTTAAACCCTGTTCTAGTTATTATATAGTTTAACGATTATTCTATAGTGATTTGATTGATGACTTTTAAGAGAATCATCTCCAATAATAGATAATTATAGCTACATTTTCCATATGAATCCATATCATATTCTGAAATTTTACAAAATGTGTATTTGGCCAAAGTGTTCCATTTGTTTATACATGATATATTTAATTGTTAATATCCAAAACATAAACAGAAAACAATTAAATAATAGTTGAAAAATATTTATATCACAAGCTAATTTAGTGTTATCTCCCTACACTCTTTATTTGGATTGTTATGACAGTTTGTAAATAAGTTTGGAAACGACTTAAATAGGCTTAGCCCGAGTCCAATCCATCTGACATATAAAGTCAATAAATCTGTTGAAATAAAAAAAATATATATATACATTAGCTAGTTAACAGTATTTGAACTATCTGATGACAGAATATATTAATAATGCAGATTGATAACCGGAAAACAAAATAGTCACTCTGGCGAATCGCATGGCCGTTTTCTTCGGAAATCCTATCCTATTGCTGCGTAATAGTACGGCAGTGTCAACTTACATTCCAATATAATTCACAGCCGTTTGTATTTACTGTCTACCGTGAGTATGTCCTCATCTCAGACAGTCCCCGTGCAGCCCTTACTTCTCCCAGTAACTCAATTAAGGAGTTGAAGAGGAGGATATCACGTAGGTTGAATCATTCAATCCAATGGTCAGATTGCTTTAGCGCTGCCGCAGGAATTCAACCGTTTTGCCGAGATCCATTCAATGCACAACAGAATCTGTGCTAAACTGCGGCTCAAATACATATCTCATGCATGCTTTGATATGTCACAAATGCCGTTCATTTTGAGGAGGGTGCTCTAAGTATCAACGTACGCTAACATGGTTATCTAATATACAACAAAACATCTACTAGCCGACATAGCGATCTCATTCCTCCCAATCGAACGGTATGTATATTGTTAACATTTTTAGGTTGAACCTTATTTGTCCATGTTTCAGTAAATATGCATGTTAGTATATGTTTGGGATCGGCCCTACCTTTAAAGGGGATGAGCCACTTAGACGACACCGACTCGGTGTGTAACAGCAGCTGTTTAGAAACGAGCTGGTCAATGGTCAGTCGCCGGTCAGTACTTGACCTTCTAAATACCTCATCAAAATTAGGGTCACCTCGGAAACTCAGGTACGTCTGAAACATAAAAGTGTAAATACAAAACGTGACTTTTTTGTGTATGTGATTTGTGAAATATTAAAGAGTTGTCTCTCTTGGTTTGTAACGCCCGTGAGCAGAATAACGCGCATTTTCCCTCCAGAACAGTCACATTTCCAAAGTCACAAGTGAGAGAATTCATTATGACAAGTCAATAACACTTAGCTGTCGGAAATGATGTATCGACGCAATTATTCCAAAAGTTGATGATGAAATACAGTACATTATGTTACATGTATGTATGGTCAAGTTATATGGTCGTCATTATGATTAAATGGGAGCTATTCTGTTCTTTGTACAACACGAAGGTCGATAATAAGCATTAGTATTTCGTTGTCAATACATAGGTTATTACTATGTGAAGAAGGTGATATTACATATACTTGGATGAAACCTGGATTTACATGGCGGGTATCATTATATTAATCCATGGGTCTACGTGCCAATAGTTTCTGTGTTCATATTTTCCTCTAGTGTCGTCAATTTTACTTACCACACACTGTGATTAGTAATATCCCAATCGGTCAACGATATTATTCCCTATCCATGTATATATTATTGCTACATTCGGTATTCAATTACTAATAATTAAAGTAGATACAAATTATAATGATTTATTATGTTTTCATATTATTCGTTATTATTTAATGATTGGCCTGCGTCCTCGGTTAATATTTCTTTTCTCGATTGATAAATCCAGGTATCGACCTCAAGCAAAGGCTATAATTGAATAATATCATATAAAATGATTTGTAGCACCTAATCTGTAACTAGAAACATTGCGTTGGTTTTACATAGCATGCTCGCTACATTTGTATTACCTCTATGGCTAGTCCCGGGAACGAGGATAACAATTCAAGCAGACTGCCAAGGCAGGGCGCGACAGTCATCCACAACACCTGTGTAGCCATCTTTAGGTCAGAGTACGAATCCGACACCACGCGTGCAGTAAAGTCCAGCTCATTAGTAAAGGCGTGCACGTGTATCTTCACCTGTTTTAACATTAATAATTGACAAAGATAGTTTCCTCCCAATATATTAGGTCAATAGCTTAATGAACTTATAAAGATCTTCATCGTCTTAAGGTGGGCAAAGAGCAATCTCAGTTTCTTCACCCAACAGAGACGCCTATCGCTATAAAATAGAATACGTTTTTTCCTCTTTTGAAGTTGATACATGGAGTTATCAACTTTAGGATGGTGATATATTATTGAAATCGTTATATCCACCTGAATGGGGGTTAATATTGACAATGGTAAATATGCGCTTATATGTTTTGAAAAATAACCAGTTTTAACACTTTCTGTACACGATTATACCAATAGTCGCTATTATCAATATATGTAAAACGAGTCATTAATTCTCAAACAAAATTTGGTAAATACGGGTTTATATTTAGGTAAATGAAATTATCCATTTGAAAAGAAAACACTTTAGCATTCATATCATTTAGAAACGATTGCATTGGTTGTTAAACGAAGAAAATTATTATTATTTATGAACATTTTTAATTGTACTTAAGTTAATTCCCCGAAACTACCAAATGATACCCAATTTATTTGCGCATGTAATTGATATTGAAACGAATATTTATTCCGGCCTTATTATAAGTTTTCAGAGTTTGAGTAGTGTTTAAATATTGATACCACTTTTCAGTATCTGGATATGATTATGCAAATCTAGGAATGTTCAAGTTCATGTTGTGAAGAATTACATATAAGATGATTTTGAGACAAAAATCAATATCACCTGAATTTGTGCAATTTTAGTTTTTTGTTTGTTTTGTAACAATACCTCCATATGATCTTCAACATAAACAAAATAAATCCCTACGAAATCATACGTATATTTCAGGGCGACAGTTAAGATACATGAAGTTGTTCTACATAGTTACCTCGTGCCCCAGCTGTATTAGGACACCTTGTTGCCAAATATGGCTGTACTGGGTGAAGGGCTTCGTCACATTTAGACACAAAGCTAGTACCCGCAACACCACACCGACAGGCATTCCGGACGGACAGCAGAAATGTACTGTTATCTGGAAGTCTCCCTTGTGTGGGTTGTCCGTCCAATGCAGGACCTATAGGACATAGGACACAAGAAGATTTCTTACTGGAAATATGCAGGTAACAGTGTCACTAGATGTTTTGATCAGACCAAAACGTATCTTTTAATGTAGAAGATATATGCTTTATAGAGAGTCCGCCAAATGTTCGTTACATAAAAAGGCATCATCTATATCAGTCGCTGTGGTGCCCTAGGCTATTGTGGGATGATACGATTATGCATGCACTTATTAAATGATTGGGAACACTATAGCCTCAATTCATAGCAAAAAAAATCGATTTTGTAAGCCAAGATAAAACCCAATAAAAAATGATTCAAAATGATTCAGCGATGTCCACAATATACCATAAATATCGTTAAATGTTTGACCACAGTAAGAAATTAAACAAACAAAACCATGGTTTTCTAAATTTACCTTAATGAAGTAAATGGTAGATTATAAACTGTGATCTAATAGTTTGAGTTCAGCGAGGTACGCCATACAATAAAACCATGGTTTATTTGTTGACCTCTGCGAATATCACAGTAACATATACAAACTATGGAAACAGTTTGACATCAATGAGAAATACAATAATATATAAAATGTTTGGGTAGACTTCTGTGAGGTACACAATGATATATATGTATAACTATAAATAAGCATATTTAATCTCTATGAGATACATGAGGATATATATGAATAATTATGAATAATCATATTTAATCTCTATGAGATACATGAGGATATATATGTATAACTATGAATAATCATATCTAATCTCTTTGAGATACATGAGGATATATATGTCTAACTATGAATAATTATATGTAATCTCTATGAGGTACACAATGATATATATATGTATAACTATGAATAATCATATCTAATCTCTATGAGGTACACAATGATATATATGTATAACTATGAATAATCATATCTAATCTCTATGAGATACATGAGGATATATATGTATAACTATGAATAATCATATTTAATCTCTATAAGATACATATACAACATCATGAATCTCATAGAGATTAAATATAATTATTCATAGTTAGACATATATATCCTCATGTATCTCATAGAGAATATATATGATTATTCATATATATGTATAACTATGAATAATCATATCTAATCTCTATCAGATACATATACAACTCTGGTTTTAAGTCTCTAGGGGACATATACACCATGCAGTTTTAAATCTCTGGGAAATAAAATGATGTATACAAGTTTGGTTTACCGGTTTGACCTCTGTGAGTTTGTTCATTAACATGACGTGCCGTATACGGACACCAGACAGGTAGTTGAAGAACGGCATGTCCAGGACAGGAGAAGGGTCCAAGGCCTGTCCGTATGTATTGGCGTGGCAGATTAGTCCAAGACACTCCATCACGCCCATCGTCAAGTACATGTGGTCCTGGCGAATGTACGGTGTCTGGAAACAAGAAAGGAATATAATTCCATCAGACCCTGGTATTAAAAGAAATGTCATTTTACATATGTACTACATGGGGTTTCCTCGTGAAAATGTTAAATCAGTTTATCAAATATATTATAACGTTTTCTTCCCATTTCTTACGGAATCAATGAATGAAACGGATAATCTATTTCATTTCAGAATTACTTAAAATGATAACGTAAATATTAAATTAACTACAATAATTGTTTAATTCCCAGCCAAAATGCTCTTGAATTGTACAATACATAATTGCTCAGTGTTAATTTCGGCTTTTATGTGTTTTACTATATATGAAGTGGTATGTATTGAAGCTGTCATAATAAATTCGCCCGTTTTAGAAGGCGAAAGTGTGAAAGTTTTCTGGTAGACAGTATCATTATCATGCTGGCGCTTAAAACACTTTGTAAAAAAAACAAGTACACGAATTTATCCTTATAGTCATAATGTTTAAATACGGAGGAGAAACAATCGGTTGTATAATGTCATTTTGACACGTAGTTAGGTTTTTATTATAGATGTTTACAAAATAAGATCATAGCACACCATTAACTAGTATCTTATATTTGAATCACACAAAGCAAAAACAAATGTATTTCAAAATAGAACTTAATGCTTGGCTCATTTATACGTACACGCTTTCACTTTCATTTTCATTTCATTTCGTTCAGGATAACCAGATATACAGGGGGATTTGCTATCATGATGTGTTCATAAACGTTTACAGCTGAAAAAGCAACCTACATTCCAGAGTAGAGGCAGGAAAGACTCTGGAACCATCCCGCTGGACTGGAGCTGCTCCAACACCCTCGCCAACACTTCAGGATTTGGTGGTGTCCGGTCCATGTTTGAAGGCCAGAACTTTCCGGCCTCAAGGCGGAACACATGTCCTCCTGCGTCTAGATGGGACCTCACCACAAGGTTTGAAAAGGCGAGTGAATCCACACAGATAACTCTAGACGACTCATCGTCCGGCACGAACCGGAACTCTCGCACATAGTCCTGGCCAGTAAAGTAGGCATGATCAGATATACTGGTCAGGTTTAATTGTATTACATATCAAGATTAGTTTATCCGGCTTTCTTATATTTAATGCATATATTTAAAATGTCGCATGATATTGAAAGGACGTGTTTAGTGCATTATACTGACAATAGCAACAATAAATGATCTGTTTTTAATTGTGTCACGTTTATCTGCAAAACATTCAAAACGATTACTCCGGGGGTATTTGTACTACACAAACAATTATTAAGGCAGGTAAACTGAGAGCAGCAGGTTTCCAGAGCACCATCATGTTTTTGAAATATGAATGAAATAACGTTGAGATACCAAACAAAAAATTCCATGGATTTCTTTCGATTCGGCTTGTTGAAGTCTCTTAAAAATCTAATTTTACCACTAGGTTTTAGTATATGGCAAAGGTCGGGAATGTCGAAAATGAACTGGTGAGACACATTTATGTAATCAAATAAAAATAAAAGGTAATATATTAATCCATGACTTTTTGACGTTTGAATGATTTACAATATCTCAATTTAACAAGTACAAATATAAACAAAAGCATATAAAACGTAAGAAAAAAAGGAATTTATCTGAGATATATGACAGTATGCGATACACCGAAAGTAATACCTTCTTCAGCAGATAGCTCAATGCTTGTTCAGTGAGGTAGCTATTGGATTCGGGAAACTGCTGTTTGGTAACAAACACTACGCGTTCCTTCCTCTTCCTCTGGACGAACTGAAGGGTCCGGAGCAGAGTAGGTTTGATGGTAAGGTCATACCCAACGTCAGAACAGATCCCCGCGGCACATTTAAGAAGTGATTGCCTTAGCTGCTCCAGTACCTGTAGGTACGACTTTATTTGTCATTTTGTTCACGGCATTTATCTAGGTAATCAGTAAGAAGTTTATCACTGGAAAATCAGCCACATTAGGGTAACACTTTAAGTTAAGATTCAACAGTGAGGAATATTTTGAACAAACACTAATTCGTGTAAGCTATGTACCGATCAGTAACGGCATTGAAACAACGTAAAAATATCTCTGACATTTCAAATAGTTAGTTAGTTTCTAGTTCAAACTAACGGATTGCCTTTTAATACATTTTTCTAGCATAAAAACCCTAATAATGTTTATTCTGAATATTAACAAAGGAGTTCCTTTCACTAGCATTGTACCAATGCTGGTACTAACTTGTAACCTTCAATTTCCCTGTGTTCTCGTATAGCCACCACTACCCCGGTTATATTCCACTAAAAAGTTAGAGGTTTATATCATATTCCTTTCAAAACTTGTTAAAGTAATCAGACTGTATCACCTTCACATAACTGGATTGACAAGAATCTATATACAGCAGTTCATTTAAAATAAATTATGAAAGTGTGATAAAGAACATGACATATACAACTAATATTCAAATAATAATTTAAGTATATCTGTACCTGCGTGTCGGTGGAGTTAAATGGCTGTACAAGCAATGACCAATTGTTTTCTGTCGCAACTGGAGGTAGATCTTCATCACATTTTACCTCCGGATCTAAAGGCAATCTGCCAAGAAAATTAATTTAGAGTAGTTAAGATTTCATCCTTTTTTGGTCTCCAGCATCATGATTTGTCCAAGAAGGAGAAAACAGTCGCATGGCTCTATTTACTTCATTTTTCTAATACATTGTATTACATCTTATACCAAATTTAAATGGTGCTTCATTATGTCCCCTATGTCAGTTTAACGTTCATCCATCTTTGATGGCATTAATGATTTATTTGTTTCCCGCGTGTAGGCATGTATAACAAAAACACGATTCCATTCCAACTCGAATTTGTGAATGTTATCCACTTCACAGTACTATACAAATACATACCATGTACATATTTACAGGCGTAAGTATATCCAAGACGTGTCATCTTGGCAACACTGTACACTTACCTACTTACGAGCGTGTCCCCTTGGTAACAGTGTACACTTACCTACTTACAGGCGTGTCTCCTTGGTAACACTATACACTGTTTACTTACCGGCGTGTCTCTTTGGTAACACTGTACACTTACCTACTTATTGGCGTGTCTCCTCGGCTACACTGCACTATTACCTACTTACATGCGTGTCCCCATGGCAACAACACTGTACACTTACCTACTTTCAGGCGTGTCCCCATGGCAACACTGAGCGACGACCTCGTTCCACTTATCCTTCACACGACGGCACAGGTTACCGATGTTAATGTTTTTACAGGCTGTTGAGTTTGTTTTCGTAAGTATCACTATGATATTTGGTTTATAAATCTGAAGATAGATAAATATATCATATTAAATATGATATTATCATATGCACAGACAATTGTTTTTAATGACCGAATGAAATCATCTCTTGTCTGATTTGGGGACACAGTACAGATGTAGGGTGTATTGGGAAGATTACAATAATATAAAATTTGATAAATTACAGTAATATGGAATTTAGCAGCAGATAGGAATATTTTTGTTGAAGAAGTTGCTTGAAGTAGCTGTTCATTTAAATAACTTTTTGAAACAACAAACAAAGGATTTCTTTAGGTAAAAGTACAATTTCGTATACCCAAAAGTACAATTTTGAAAACCCAAAAGTACAATTTCGAAACTAAGACTGTCTGCTGATTGGGAGTATTTATAAAATTTTGAAAACAAGTTGGTACACAAGGCTAATGAAACTGATGGCTTCATTAAAGGTCTTTTCTATATCTAGACGAAAATGTGTTCTCTCAGCTGTTTAAACCCTTACTTAGACTACTTTCTTGACACGCGGTGAGTGTCTTCGATCCACACAAAACGGGAAATTGAGCTTCTATAATCGGCACAGAGGAAAACCCTAAAAATACCGCACGGTTCAAAATATCTTAAGTAAATTGACGCCTGAGGAACTAAGGATACGTTGAGAAGGATTTAAAACAGTTTCCCCCGAGGATTTTTTTTATTAAATATTGCAATTTAGTAACACGAAAATTCAATATCAACTTCGGGACAGTTGGATTTTGGAACAGCATGCTATAATATGTGCTTGGTTATCTATCCAGAGTTAAAGAATTTTATATCAATTTAACTAATCACTATATATACATATGCGATATAGTAACTTGCCATATCGGATTTAATTTTGACTTAAACAAGTTTATTAAAGTGAATGACATTGCTAAATTTAAATGTGAATGTATAATAGTATATGTTATATATTTGTGTTCTATGAAGGTCGATGCGTTTTTTATTATACTCATTATTTTGTCTTGTGGTTTTGTCGTTATTCCAAGAGTTTTCGATATCAGGACGTGATATTACTTGCTTTGACCTTGATTAATATTGGGGATGTCGTCGATGAAGCAGAAGACGCTTACTAATTTGGAACACCTGGTCGTATTATCTTTGTACTTTTTCGAAGGTCTATGACACATTTTTTTTTATTCTTTGTTTGCCCTAGTTTTATCAATTTTGAGTTCAATTTATTATGTTGTTAACACGTTGGTATTGTATTACAGGTTTTCTATTTTATTGTTTGTTAGTTCGTTTGTTTTCGTGATATATCGAAATAAATATGTTTATAAACAGTAGTATAACCACACATTAGATAATGTCTTGTGTATGTCTTAACACAAAACCAAACAGATTAAGAAAATGCTGCACATAAAATCGAAAATGCTTACAGACAAAAACAATGTTTTATTCTTTTCTTCCAACAACGACCCATGTTCATTTCAATCTAAAACAGTCATGCTCATTTTAAATTACATGTCACTACCGATGTCTTTGACCTCTACCGTAGGTTGGAAGACTCATATTTGTTCAAGATTTTCCGATAGACATTTGTGAACGGCAACTTTGGCTTTGTTGTCGGTCTCATATATTTGTACAACATTTTGCTACAGATATATTTGACCTCCTCTTACTCCGGTTATTCGATTTATGACTAAACAACAACCTTCAACAGAAATCTAGGCCATTTACCTCGGGGTTTTCATACTCATATTTGAACAAGAGTTCCTATCGACATCTAAGATTTTCACCTGAGATAATCTGACTCACCTTATACAAAATGTTCCTACATATGTCTATGACCTCGACCTCTGGGTTGTGCGTGTCGGCCGCCACTAGGACAAGATAGATGGCGGGTTCTGTCAGCAAAATAGGGTACAGAGCCCGCAGTACCTAAACAAAATAGAGCGGTCCAGATGTATCTGTTGACTTAAAGAAAACATCAAAGCATGTGCAAACAAAAACTACAAAAGCAGAGTCGATTGAAATGAGAAACACCAGAAGACAAGTAATCAGTTATACTCGTGGTACAACTTTTGAATTAACTTTTTAACTTTAAAACATGAACACCCCACATGCATTATAATTTGGTTTCGTCTTGTCACTTTTCTTCATTTTTGTAATCCCTTAAACTCTTCTGAATTGAGACACGCGCAACCTTTTTGTCTATGAACGTTTTTCTTAGTTCATTTGGTATTTTAAACAAGGCCGGTAACCTAGTTTTATTGAGTAAAGGAAAAACTGAGATTCTATATTTAGCTCCTGTATGTCTTAACCTTGATACATGTATCCTTGTCAAACACACAAGGACAACGCGAAAGCAAAATACAAATGTAGTACTGTCGAAATTGAAAGGATCATTGGGGAGGCTATACATAAAACAGATCCTCAACAACAGCCCGGAACAGGTGCTGAGGAAAGATAAGAATTTCCTATATCAAACGAAGTATCGGTCCGATATTCCTGTTCAAACCAGGAAACGTTTTCTCTTCTGAATAACCTGGATGTCAGCTACCTGCCTGCCTCCTTGCCTTCTGTTTCCAATATCATCGTTGCCCATAGAAACAATTATGCAAGCTCATTTATGAATATCTTCAATGTCGGTAATTCTACTTATAACACACAACACAACATCAGCGGAAAATAGAGAGACAATTTATAAACCCAGAGCATGGGTTTTCTTTTGATTTATCAACTAAATAATACAGGTTTATTGCAAAATCTTCCACCTGCTACAAAATGTGAAATTGTTTTTTTCATGCATTAGTATCCCACTGAATGACCTAAAGAAGCTAATAATGTGGGCCCTTGGAAGACCCAGGAGGTTATTTCTCCTCTGTCTTCTATTACGTTGACAGTGTAGAAACCAAGAACAAATCTGTTGTATCCCATTGCGTTATCGTAAAATGCTAATAATGCAGAATCAGATTTCTTTCTTCCGTATCTTCTACCAAGAGGACATGAAAGTGAACTGAATTGATTTACTATCCCCATTGCAACACTTGGGATCTTTTCGAATCCTCTCTTACAGTCTTGCTTTTTTTCTTTCTATCTTGTTTTTCCTTCCGGGGATGTCTCTCCAAATACCCGTCCTCATGTGAACGTGGCCGTACGGAGGACGTTCAAACCAATATAAACAAACCAATGTATTCAAATGTGGGTGTGAAAAAAAGAAATATATTCATTAAACTTGTGGCTCGTTTTAAACCTGAACATAATCTACAATTAGGTTGGTTAAACGTGTATACCAGCGTTCTTAATGCAAAACTATAGTATAAACGAAAGGGGATGGGCACAAGTTCAAGATCAATTAAAAAATACGCTATAGGTATGTCAAATATAGGGACCAACAGAATAGTGAATGTGCATACCTATTACCCAAAGTGTAAGTATCGTCTGATGAAGGCAGTTTCATTGGGGCTAGTAAAATAATGGTAAGGTACTTATACCTATCAACTTCGGATTTCCATAGTGTAAATGGTGTGTTGACGTTTTTGATGTATGTTATTTATAGGCGCTGTGTTATTTCTGCCTTTTTGTGTCAACTCTATAATACATTTTGGCCTTATGTGCTGACATTGTGGTATATATTGCCCTTGTGTGCCGTCCATTTGTTTTGTGTTTGTCGGTTGACTAGTAGTCCTTCATCCGAAGATCATCGCTAGGTATATTTTAATCTGATATGTTGATATCCCTTTATCCTTTGCCCTTATGTATAAGGCCTTACGCTGTGGTATGCTTTTAGCCCGTTTGTGCTGACACTTTGGTATATCCGGTTTTTGGTTGCCGATGCTATGGTAAATAAATGTCACTTGCGTATTGACACTGTGGTATATTTGATCCTTTTATGCTGATGCTATGGCACATGTATGTATTGTCCTTATATAAAGACATTGTGGTATATTTTGTCATTGTGTGTTTACCTTATGGTATAATTGGTCGTTATTTTGTGTTGACACTTGGGTGAATTGTCCATGTATGAAAACGTTATGCTACATGTCATCCCTTTGTGTTGAGATTATGGGATCTTATGCCGTTATATATTGCTATTTCGGTACATTTTAACTCCGTGTTTCTATTGACTGATATATTCCACCATAACCTATTATTTTGCGCAGTCTGAATATTAATCCACTTCTCAAATTAGGATTTCCTGATAAATCAATATGCTTTCACAGATATTTCTTACATTGTTAATATAACAGGGGATTGTTTATTTCTGTTTAATTGTAATTACTTATGTGTATCCATCGTAACGAGTGTCGAGGCAGCGCACATGCCTTGTACCAGACACACACGGAATGCATTGATCGGTCCGACACGTTCGTTTTTAGACCGGGTTATCATTGACAGCTATTGACGAGGCCAGATTTAGTGAAACGTAATTGAGCTATAAAACAACATACTCGCCCAAATAGTCAATACATACTCTGCCCCCTGGAACTTCCCATATGTCCAACAGAAGATCTGCAACCAGTCTCTCCTCTGTAAACAGAACATGAAACGTTCAATATTACTGATGTTTGCTTCTCTGATCGTGGTGTGTTGGAAAATGCCATACTGAGGTTGAAATACGACGTTAAACGACGACCCCGAATCAACATACAATGTGCAAACCTGACTAGGAAGTATACAGTTCTTTCACCATACAACGTAAACGCATTGACGTTTTAATACTAGCAATTTCGCTTCTGTTTTATTAGTTTATGCAGCGCCCAGTCGTATCAGATTTTGACAGATTCTGACACATTCACGCATTAACGCGACGTCCGTCTCACCTTTGGAGATGTTCGTACTAAGCCGACCTGTGTACACAGAGATGTCTCCGCGGTCTGTCGGGGTGTTCATCTTGCCCAGGAGGAGGTTGATGACAGTAGTTTTACCGTACCCGCGACCTCCCAGCACGTACACCCGTGTCCTGATAAAGGAATAAAAGTAAAAATAAAACACAAGGACTGATCAAAGAAAAAAATATATACATCCGCATTCTCACACGGGGAAATTATACAAATATACTAGAACTCCGTAAAAGAGGGAAAACATGAAACTTGAACCATGAAAAAGAGGGGAAATATAACACATCCCACAAAATGAATCGGTGAAAGATCACACGTAGACCAGAACCCTGATAACGGGAAAGAATTCATTAGAGGAAATAGTTAAATATACGTAAAATATGCACCCTCATCCTGGTAACTGGCAAATAATACACAGCCATTTATACTTGGAAAGACGGGAAAACAAACTTATCTGCATTCTCATAATTAAAAGGATTACACAAACATTCGCACCATGATTAATTTATAATAATAAATGCATGTGTGTCTTAATATACCTAGCGGATAGTCTCACACACCCATTCTAAACTGAAAGAAAATGATCAGCAAAGCATGAACCTTTCTCCAACTATCTTGTCATTGCCATTCAATTGTATTACAACTGGCTCGTGCAAGACAAAGACGATGCTTTAATCCATATGCAAATATTAAAATATAGCATAAAAGTGTACACCTAGTGGGAATTAGGTTCTTATGTGCATTTTTATTTGGATCTGTAAGTTTTCACGCTCTCTTCTTGCTCTGGTGAGGGAACTGTTTCTATCACGTACATATATACATGTATAACATATACTGTTAGCCGTTGTAAAGTACACACCTTTTAAACTCCTCTGCTTCCATTGTTAAGTGTCGAGATAATAATAAGCTGAATTATGTGGTGGTTCCCTCGGAAATTACGTGACATCATAACACTGATTGTTTAGGAAACACATACCCATACATCCATTGAAACTTTGAGAAAACGGGCATCGTGACGACACGGATAATTGGTCAAAGTATTTACATACTTCTGAACATTTTAATAGCAGTGAATGTGCATAGATATACAAAAAAATAGTAGCGGTTGTCATATGGTCCAGACGTCAACGTGCATATGAAATTATGGCAACACCACGTAAGAAAGTGTAGAAGAGCTCTCCTCAGGTCCAGAAGATCATATACACTTGTTATAGTAAAACTCTCCCCTGGTCCAGAAGGTCATATACACTGGTTATAGTAACACTGATCCTTGGACACTGGTTATAGTAACACTGTTCCTTGGTCCAGACGATTATAATATAGGTTATAGTAGCACTGTTCCCTAGCTCAGACGATCATACATATAGGTAATAGTAACACTGTTCCTTGGTCCAGACGATCATATACACTGGGTATAGTAACACTGTTCCTTGGTCCAGAAGATGATATACACTGGTTATAGTAGCACTGTTCCTTGGTCCAGACGATCATATACACTGGGTATAGTAGCACTGTTCCTTGGTCCAGAAGATCAGATACACTGGGTATAGTAACACTGTTCCTTGGTCCAGAAGATCAGATACACTGGTTATAGTAGCAATGTTCCTTGGTCCAGAAGATCATATACACTGGATAAAGTAGCGTTGTTCCTTGGTCCAGACGATCATATATACAGGTTATAGAAACACTGTTCCCTAGCTGAGATGATCATGACTATTCCTTGTAGTTACACTGTTTCTAACCCCAGACGATCATACATATTCTTTCTATTACCACTGTTCCCTGGTCCAGACGACTATGTACATTGATAGTAACACTTAACACTGAATATTGGGTTATAGTAACACCACTCGTGATCGAGGACAATCACACATTTTATCGTAACGTAATTCTCCTCTCCAGACAGTCCCGTACACAATTTGAGATCATGGTTACACAGTTTTCCGGTCGATATAGTCAAACACTGGTTATTTCTGTACATCTACCACATGAACTGAAGACCATACACGTGTGTCTTACCCTCCAGTTGAAACCAATTTGTGTCTACGAGTGATTTCTTAACATATTAATATATCCTTAAAACTTGATCATGAAAACAATGATATTACTCCTACCGTGATTTGCAACC
Source organism: Mizuhopecten yessoensis (assembly GCF_002113885.1). Taxonomy (NCBI): domain Eukaryota; kingdom Metazoa; phylum Mollusca; class Bivalvia; order Pectinida; family Pectinidae; genus Mizuhopecten; species Mizuhopecten yessoensis. The sequence continues at coordinate 630,718 of NW_018405506.1, forward strand.
AATGTTCAACATTATTTAATATCCAGCAGCTATATAATGCAGATCGTTGTGTGACGAGCCCAGGACTGGACAGGGCCAGTATCATAGCATCGCTTTTTGATGTGAATGCACCGGATTACACAACCCCACTGTCCGGTTCTAAGTGGCACGACATCCCATCGTGAGACAGCACTATCTCCTTATTGTTTGTTGAATGATTACGCACCTGTCCCTTCACATCGACCGACACAATCGATACACGGATCGCCCGCTCGGACAGGCAGTGTCTTTGACCGCGTCACGCAATGGATAATTAAATCCGCATGCAGCTGCTCCATCTGGGTTGATTGGTGATGCTCCATACATTCCCATACAACTGCATGTAAACTTTATCAGTGATGCATTGCTGATATTTTATACATTCGTAAGCAACTTCTGTATATGTAGAATCCATTAGTGATTAATTTGTGAAATTTCATGTATGTATTAATATGTAAACTTTATCAGTGTTAATTGATGTTATTTCATAATTTCATGCAAATGTATGTTAACTTAACTAGTGATTACTTGATGATATTTCATACGTTTGCATGCAAATGTATGTAAACCTCATCAGTGATTAATTGATGACTGTATGTAAATTTCATCAATGCTTAATTGATGATATTTCATACATTCGGATATAGCTTTATGTAAACTCTATCGGTGCTTTTGATACGTTAACATTTAACTGTATGAAAACTCTGACAATAATTAATAGATCATATTTGATTTATTTTTATGTAAAAAAACATCAAATGTGAGTGGTGACAATCCAAGCACCTGTGCCATTATTATTGATACGGAGTCAGTGTTTCCATCACGGAACCCATATATACAATTATATATAATCCGGTATTCAGTTGGCTTTATCTTTCATAGCTATAACTATAAATACATGATGTACACTGAAAGTTAATTAATTATATATATTCTATATGAGTCTAATTAATCAAATCAACATGTATACGGTATGCCTGATTAAATTTTTCTATATGCCTTGATTAGTGCCGTTCATACTACGATGATGGTCCATAACAGGCTCATTCATTACGTTAAATCGTCACAAAATCTAAACTTGATACAATAATGCCAACATTCCAATGCTATTATCGTCAAGTTTATTACTCTACGTATTATGACTAACAATAATATATTGAAGTGTTTCTGACGCCACAAGCAGTTGATTTGTTGCAAAATGACGAAGTTGTATAACGACAACTGGTCTAATGGCCGATGTCAAAATTAATGTTTTAATATAATAATGTTGGCAAATGTCAAATGTTTTACTTTTGTAAAGTAGATCACGATCTTGCAACCATCAGATTTATATCACTGTTAGCGTTTTTTTTAAAGAAACTATTAGCTCTCATACTTAGAAATGAAAACATCCTTCAGTTTGTTATGTTAAATGGTAGTGCAAAAGATAGAAAATTGCAACGTTTTATAGAAGAAATATTTATTTTGTTGATAGAAGAGAAGGCTCAATATTGATTTGAGGATAATTTGAATTCTTCAAAAACACATTAATAATATTCGACTTCTCTGTAGTACAAAGTGCTGCAATACGACAGTCATCCTGAGTATAAACATTATATCCAGAAAAAGGATTCAGAGAACAAAATGCTGGATGTTGAAGCCACTAGTTATGTATATCATTCATCTGGCTACATATCAATACTTATTTAATGACTAACGATGTATTATGTCATGACAACTCTCCTGATTTTAACGGTAAATCAATTCAATCAGAATGTATGATTGTTTTTCCTTTTGAACTAGTTCTCTGCTTTTGAGAACAGAGGTCACTGTAAAATGTATTAACACGATTACTACACGAAAGATGTAGTGTAATAAACATTCCTTGTACATGTGATATGTTTTCAAAAATTATAAGAAGAATTTCAGACTGAACAAATGTTGCAATAATTCCGATTATCCAACTGAAGCCCATAATTGACGAACTTTTGATTAACACAAATATTGTTGATTTGTTGGAGTGATTGTTGTTGGGCATAGACGTTGCTTTTACATAGTAAATAATCAAAATAAACAATATGATATTTCCGCACAGAAACAAAGATATAGGGAGGACAAAAGCTATTAATAAAACATAAACATGTGAAATCATTTCCGCCATACCATGTTTGAGAAGGAGCTAATACCGAGTTCAATATTTTTGTAGATAAAACAGAAACATTCCATACGAAACCGACCAAACCATACGTAACTGTTCTGGAACACCATTCCGACTTGCTTATAGTAGTTACATTTCTTATTTCGGAGTTTCAGCGGAAAGAGCAAAGAAACATGAAAGAAAAGGTGCTAATCCAAACAAAATGATGTATCATACCAAGCCATTCACCCCAATCGTGTTTAACGTTGATATAAGATATCAACAAGAAACTGGTTTGGGCAAACAGTAAATATAACATCAACACAAACAGAAGTTCTGACTTTCCCTCCCGCATAATTGGGATAACACAATACTGTGCCAGATCATAAACCAGTGATATGATTGATATACACGTACAGTTCGTACTGATAACATATCTGTAATAGTTTATGCTAACATCATTTTCATTTACAACTTGATACTTTGATAAATAAGTGTCTAAGCAAAGACAATAATTTCCTTGTTTGTATAGAACAACTTCCGATTCAATAATTGTGCAATTTAGGTAGAATACTTTTTTATGTAATTTCCCGTTTGATAAGCTACTGTTTGAACACTTGCTGTCGCAATAATTCCCATAGGGGCATACTTTCACTGCTGGACATGGTGCAATAACACCATGTGACAAACAATTTGCCACATACAATGGATTCCTGAGTGAAATGTTGCACTCACACAAAGATTCCTCGACGTCATTTAAATGATTAACGTGAACTCCATTTGAGATATTTTGATGATAACGTGCAAATAAATTGGTCACCAAAAACATTATGTATTCAGACGATACGTTATTGATGGGAAATCCCATAAGCAGTTCTTGGAAATGAATCAGAGAACAAGGCTTCATCGATGTCACGTGATATCCTGGTATAATCTTGGTCGCAGTTATCAGGAACCAGATCATTTCGCCCGAGGATGAAATAAGTTTACTGATTAATTCGTTTATCAATTTATCTAGTAGTCTTTTAAAGATTTCAAAATATGTGTCACCAAATGATACAGGCATGTAAATTTCAAATAAAAGATCCAAGATGATATTTATCGATTTGTATTTAAGAGCAGCACATCTACCCCTGCTGGTTCCATGTGTGGTGGGCAGTACAGCGCCTGACAGCTAATCTGATATAAAAATTAAAACAAAGAATTTTACTGAAGTGACAATACAGTTTTTGTATTTCGTCAATTCTATAATTGAACCTAGATCGCTGACACGATCTTGAAGCATTGAACTGTCATGACAATCTTACTTACGTGCCACAAAGATGAAAGATTAACGTTTGTGATCGATACAATAGCTGACACGCTCCTCTCGATTATCACAAATATTGTCAAAGTATGGACATCGCCTGATTAACGTGCAACCCTGAACAAAGATAAGGGTTCAAACGCGCGTTAGTGAATTAAGAATTGGAATGTGTTTTCAATTATGACTGGATCATTCTTTCCTTATCAAAGAGGTGAATTTCTGTTTCACTACAATATCATGTACTACCTATGTGTGTCCAACAAGGCGGAAATGTCTATCAGACTGCTGATTGTTGTATCTCTAAGGGTCTGATATCCATTTTCTTGTATATAGCACACCACATCTCCAGATGTAAAATCCGGTATGCCATAACCAGACACTGGAAGTTCCTGAACATTTCCCGTTGAAGCTGATTATTACTTTTTATCCAGAAAGGTTTTACAATACGGTTGTCACAAGATGAGCTGTTCACCTCTTTCAGGACGTTCCACAATATGTACTCGATTACATGATAACAATAGCGTGCTTTAATATCTCAAAAAAGTCTCAAAATCCTTGCATCTTTCAATGAAAGTGGTATAAATTGAATGTCAAATTTATTAAAATCCCTCAAACATCTGAGTTTTAATAACCACGGAATCCAGTAATGTACGTTGTGACACAATGCACATTGTCGATTCTTGAACGTTACGACGGTAGCAATGTCAAACACAGGTAGAAGGTCCAGGATGTCTCTGTCGATATCATGTTCACACTTACATTTTTACATCCAGATCACCTTTCCATGAAGTGGGACACGCTGACACCATGAACGCTCCTTGTAACCTGGGCGTTGTTTCCTTAAATGACGTAAATTCACAAGTAGTCTCCCTAAGAAACGGAATTCCGTCTTTGCGTATTGCAGAGTTATCTTCTCTTGGGAGCAGGTATTGATTGTTACGTCACTTGTTTGTGAGAGTAACTTCATCGATTATTGAGAAAACGACGTAATTTTCTCACACAAACCAATGACGTAACAATCAATACCTACTCCCAAGAGAAGATAACTCTGCAATACGCAAAGACGGAATAGACTACTGATCCACTTCTGTTCTTACTTTGGATATCTCGTGTGCATCAAAGCAACAGTCGTCGTAGTATAAACATAAAAGATCACAGTTGCAGTCAGTATTTTTATTCTGACTATTACATGACTGTCGAAACGTATGTCAGTAGTGCAAATAAGAGGAAGTCATTTCTTTGTCTGATGCTACAAACGATACTGATATTAAGTGGTAAATGATGAAACAAATTATAGACATTTTGTAATATATATATATACTCTACATGTACCTATAACTTATATTGTTCAATTAGATACACTCCAATTCAGGTGGTGGGTTTTTTTTCAGTAAAATTTAATTCAATATTTCATCTAAACTAATATTGATGTAATAACCATGCTCTATAATAGCTTTCTTCACAATGTGCCCGAGAAAGAATTTGTCAACTTATATATTGACAAAAACTGAACATATTTTCTAACTCGCATTATGAATGCTATTTATGAGATTGCAAACATATGTACTGTCTTTCACACACATTACTTATCAATATTGGCACATTGGTTATTGTTTGTATATTTTTGTCACATAACCATGTACATTATTAATGTTTTGATATAGCATAACACAACCATTAACCTAAATAACAACACACACAATCATCGTTAAAGCAGCTACTAATCGTTATTTACGAACAATAAAAAACGATCATGAATATTCCTTATAGAAACACTGTTCCTTTGTCCAGACGATTATATACACTAATTATAGTAACACTGTTCCTTTGTCCAGAAGATCATATACACTGGTTATAGTAACACTGTTCCTTCCCTAGAGGATCATGAAATTCTTTCTAGTAACAGTGTTCCCTAGTCCAGACGATCTTGTACAGTACATTGATGATAATAGCACTTAACGCTGTATATTGGGTTATAGTAACACCACTCGTGATTTTCTTTTGGCTCTCGTGATATCTAGTGACTTCGCTTATGCACAATACTAACGTAAACGCGGCCTAAACCCTGCGATTAGTGACATAATAGCAGTCTGAAAAAGGCTTCTATAAGTCATTTATTGAATTTTAAATCTTTCAATACCAATATACAAATAACATAAATTAATTATCTTTTTAGGAATTCACTTTTATACATTTTTCCGACAGATTTCGTTACGGTTACCTTAAAAACGTATCAGTAGTTTCGGTCGCAAAAACTACATGGCATTAAAAATAATGAAAGACAATATTTCCCTGATGATGATAAAAATATTTCCCTACGTAAATGAGATGATATTTCCAGATGATTTTACTGCTGGTTAATGACAGAAATTCTTTTATATTGTTCGTAAATAACGATTAGTAGCTGCTTTAACGATGATTATGTGTGTTGTTATTTAGGTTAATGGTTGTGTTATGCTATATCAAAACATTAATAATGTACATGGTTATGTGACAAAATATACAAACAATAACCAATGTGCCAATATTGATAAGTAATGTGTGTGAAAGACAGTACATATGTTTGCAATCTCATAAATAGCAGTCATAATGCGAGTTAGAAAATATGTTCAGTTTTTGTCAATATATAAGTTGACAAATTCTTTCTCGGGTACGTTGTGAAAAAAGCTAACATAGAGCATGGTCATTATATCAATATTGGTTTCGATGAAATATTGAATTAAATTTTACTGAAAAAAACCCACCACCTAAATTGGAGTGTATCTAATTGAACAATATGAGTTATAGGTACATGTAGAGTATATATATATATTACAAAATGTCTATAATTTGTTTCATCATTTACCACTTAATATCAGTATCGTTTGTAGCATCAGACAAAGAAATGACTTCCTCTTATTCGCACTCCTGCCATGCGATTCGACAGTCATGTAGTAGCCAGGAGAAAAATATTGACTGCAACGGTGATCGTTTATGTTTATACTACGACGACTGTTGCTTTGATGCACAAGAGATATCCAAAGTAGGAATAGAAGTGGATCAGTCGTGGAAAATTACGTCGTTTTCTCAAAAAAATGATGACGTTACTCTCACAAACAAGTGACGTAACAATCAATATCTTCTCCCAGGAGAAGATAACTCTGAAAAACGCAAAGACGGAATTCCGTTTCTTAGGGAGACTTCTTGTGAATTTACGTCATTTAAGGAAACAACGCCCAGGTAACAAGGAGCGTTTATGGTGTCAGCTTGTCCCACTTCATGGTAAGGTGATCTGGATGTAAAGTCTAAGTGTGAACATGATATCGACAGAGACCTCCTGGACCTTCTACCTGTGTTTGACATTGCTACCTGCGTAACGTTTAAGAATCGACAATGTGCATTGGGTCATAATGTACATAACTTGATTCCGTGGTTGTTAAAACTTAGATGTTCCAGGGAGTTCTATAAATTTGACATTCAATCTACACCACTTTCGTTGAAAGATGCAATGATTTTGAGACTTAAGAGTTTGTATTGTGAGTACCGATTTGAGCCATCAAAGGATATTAAAGCACGCTATTGTTATCATGGAATCGAGTACATATTGTGGAACGTCCTGAAAGAGGTGAACAGCACATCTTGTAACAACCGTATTGTAAAACCTTTTATGGATAAAACGTAATCATCAGCCTCAACGGAAAATGTTCAAGAACTTCCAGTGTCTCATTGATGGTTATGGTATACCGGATGTTGCATCTGGAGATGTAGCGGTGTGCTATATGCAAGAAACAGGATATCAGACCATTAGAGATACAACAATCAGCAGTCTGATAGACATTTCCGCCTTGTTTGACACCGGTGGAAGTACAAGACATTGTAGTGAAACAGAAATTCGCCTCTCTGATAAGGTAAGAATGATCCAGTCATAATTGAAAACATATTCCAATTCTTAATTCACTAACGCGCGTTTGAACCCTTATCTTTGTTCAGGGTTGCTCGTTAATTAGGCGATGACCCTACTTTGACAATATTTGTGATAATCGAGTTGAGCGTGTCAACTAATGTATCGATCACAAACGTTAATCTTTCATCTTTATGGCACGTTATTAAGATTGTCATGACAATTCAGTGCTTCAAGATCGTGTCAGCGATCTATGTTTAATTATAGAATTGACGAAATACAAAAACTGTATTGTCACTTCAGTAAAATTCTTTGTTTTGATTTTTGTTTCAGATTTGCTGTCAGGTCCCGTACTGCCCTACAAACATGGAACCAGCAGGGGGAAGATGTGCTGCTCTTAAATGCAAATCGATTAATATTATCTTGGATCTTTTATTTGAAACTAACATGCCTGTAACACTTGGCGACACATATTTTGAAATCTTTAAAAGCCTACTAGATGAATTGATAAACGAATTAATCAGTAAACTTATTTCATCCTCGGGCGAAATTATCTGGTTCCTGACAACTGCGACCCAGATTATACCAGGATATCACGCGACATCGATGAAGCCTTGTTCTCTGATTCATTTCCAAGAACTGCTTATGGGATTTCCCATCAATAACGTATCGTCTGAATACATAATGTTTTGGTGACCAATTTATTTGCACGTTATCATCAAAATATCTCAAATGGAGTTTATGTTAATCATTTAAATGACGTCGAGGAATCTTTGTGTGAGTGCAACATTTCACTCAGGAATCCATTGTATGTGGCAAATTGTTTGTCACAAGGTTGGTTTTTTTTTGATGAATATTTTTTATTTTATTTTGGTTCACACAAAGCCAGTACAACATATTACATGATCATTTATATCATTTCAATAGTAATTGTTAAACAATACAGTTTCTTTCTACCATTACTTTTTTCTTTTTTCTTTTTCTTGTTTCAGGTAATTGTTAAGTAGTTAAATAACTGTTCCAATGGGCGCCATTTTTCAGTTATTTCGTGAACTTGTTCTGATCTGTATAATTTGTAAGCTAAATATTCAATTTTTCGATGGTGTTTTAAAAATATTAAGACACCTTCTATTGACGGTATACTAGACTTATATTTACAGATGTATATGTAACGTCTTACTATCAAAAAGCAGAAATTTAGCAATGCGTTATTGTTTTCGCCGGAGTAACCTAAGATGGCGTCCTTTGTACTTATTTTAATTTCTATATTACATTTTACATATAGTAAGTCTAAAAAAATTCTCCAAATAGTGCACACATGAATACATTGCCATAAAAGATGATACATATCTTCATTTTCATAATTACAGAAAGTACATTGTTTATCATCTTTTATACCAAATTTAAACAGAAGCGTATTTGTGCATAGTATTCTGTGATAGATTTTATACTGAAAATTTTGCAAAATGACATCATGAGTGCAACTCCTTGGTATCGAGTAAATAAATTTCCAGTTAATATCTAAATTTGTAATGTCTTGAGACCATTTTTTCCATTGCTTTTTGGTTTGTAGTTAAAATTGTAGAAACTAATTTTGAATAAAATGTATTGGTGGGTTTCGTCAACGTTCTTATAAGCGTTATATTTTCTTTATCTCTAGTATTATTACTGCCCCGATTACGAATTGACCTTTTCCACGACCCTGGGATGGCTGTAATAACACCATAAAAACGGATTCTGTTCATGTCCAGAAAATTAAAGTTTTCTTGAAAATTTCGAAAGGTCATAATGTTGCCATCGTTTTCAAATAAATCTGCTACTTTATTTATACCCCGTTCTGGCCATGTTTGGAGATATACTGTCTTATTATCTATTTTTATATTGTGATTAAACCAGATTGGCTGCGACAAGTAGTATTCTGCATTTTCATGTTCTAAATTTAACGTACTCAAAGCTAAAAACACATCTCTCCAGAAGCCGTTAAAGTTTTCAACAATTTTTGTCATATGTTTTTTAACATTTTTTAATCCTCTTTCAGCACATATTTTTTCGTGGCTACCCTTTTTCCTACCTAGCCATATTGCCTCCGTTTTATCGTAGTTTGCTCTAAGACCAGAACATTTTCCAAATGAATCTAAAATATCTAAAGTTGTTTTCAATGAAGTATCATCATCTTCAATTAATAGTAGAATCGTCGCATACTGACTCGCAAGAATTTCTGTTTCACCTATTTTAATGCCATTAATATCTGGAGAAAATTTTAATTTAGCACTTAGTATTTCGACTACCATGATAAACGAATATGGCGACAGAGGGTCACCCTGACGCACACCTCTTTTGATCGGGAAAAAAATTGAGCAAAATCCGTTATTTATTACGCAACTGGTGACGTCAATATAAAAAAGTTTTATCCATGTTTTAAAATTGCTACCAAAACCAAAGAAGTCTAAAGTTCTATCGAGAAAATCCCATTCCACCGTATCAAAGGCCTTTTCAAAATCGATTAAAAGTAATATTCCAGCTTTATCTTTCTGATCTGTTTTCTCGATTAAATCATAAATAATTCTTGTGCATTCGCCTATGTATCTTCCTTTAAGAAAACTCTTTTGTGTGTCGCTGATGATGTTATTTTAAATTGATTTTAATCTGTTTGCCAATACACTGGTAATACTTTTATAATCTACATTCAGTAGCGAAATTGGGCGCCAGTTCTTTAAAAATTCTTTTGCTTTGTTTGGTTTTGGTAAGCAGGTTATTACTCCCTGTTTTTGAGCAATTGATAATTGTTTTTTTTTGAAACTAAGTAATTGAATTAATATGAAAACGTTTTAAATTTTTCCTAAAAAACCTTTAAATTTCAACTGTAAAGCCATCCAGACCCGGAGATTTAGAATTCTTCATTTTAAAGAGAGCTTTTGCACATTCTGATTCAGTGACTTCACTTTCACAAAGACCTTTTTCTTTGTCTGAAAGTTTACTAATAAATGGATTTTCATTACAAAAAAAAGTATTCTTTTGATCATCAGTTATATTTGGATTAGTGGAGTTATAGAGGTTTTTGTAAAACAATCTCTGTGTTCTTCTAAGATGTTTTTAATATTAGTAATTTCGGAACCATCATTGCGAACTAATTTTGGAATCAGTTTTTCGGTATAATTTCTTTTTTCTAAATGACAAAAATATTTTGTGCACTTTTCCCCTTCCACATTCCACCTAGCCTTTGCTCTGACCGTTAGTCCCCGTATTCGTTCTTCCCTGAAATGATATAGTTCCAATTCTTTTGCTTCCAAAATATTTAAGGTTTCTTGATTTTCAAAATTCAACGGGTCGGTTTGTAATTTCAAAATTTCTGATTCCAATTTCAAAAGTGTTTCTTTCTTTGTCTTATTTTTCCAACTTGCATATGCTATAGTTTTTCCCCTTATAGTCGATTCGATAACTTCCCACAGGAGTTGATCATTTACTGAAAAACTTGCATTGTCAAAATTGTTATCTATTATTTCACCGATTGCATAATCATTAAGAACTTTATTACACTTTTAACATTTTCAATATAATTTCTATCATGCAGCAATGCATTGTTGATTTTCCACGTTCCTCGTCCCTTTTCATGCTTATATAGTTTTAACTTAACAATAATTGGTGCATGATCTGATTTATATTTAATACCTATATCTGAAAAAGTGACAAGAGGCTGAAGATCAGATGAGATAAGGAAGTAATCTAAACGGCTACATTTTCCACCTGGACCAAACCAACTATACCTCTTTACCTCTGGATGTTGATTTCTCCAAATATCAATTAAATCTAATTCTTCCATAATGTCAAGTATAGCTGCCCTTGCATTTTAATTTTTTTTCTAGAATATTTATGTGTATCTTTTTCAAAAGACAGAACCGCATTGAAGTCTCCAGTAATAATAACCGAGTCGTTATCAAAGAAGTCAATATTTCTTTTCAGACGGTGAAAAAATTCAGGAGAGTCAGTATTCGGACCATATATACATGCAAGTGTTAATTTTTTATTCTGAATTGTAATGTCAAGAATAATGAAATTGCCAAACTCATCCGTTAAGTCTCGATGAATAGTATATTCAAAACTGTTGTCAAATAATATAACAATACCACGACTATTTCCAGTATGGGAGCAAAAATGACAGTCTAAAGCCCATTCATGTTTCCATTGTCGTTCCATAGATGTTTTTGAATGAGTATCAATTAATATAGAAATATCATATTTTTTTTATTCATGCATAGGTCAAAAATATCTTTTCTCTTTATGCTGTCTGATAGACCTCTACAGTTCATACATGCTACATTTAATTCACCCATCTATATTTGTTACAAACATCCGAAGGTAGAAATTATGTTCTCCTAGATAAATCAATACAGTGTATTGCACTTACCAGTGACTCGAGTGTAATATTAAAAGTTTACTACATGTCTTGTGTGAATCAAACCGAAGGTAATTCCCATTTTTCCCCACCTGACCCTCCCCGTCCCTCCCTGACACCCCAACAATTCAAAGTATGTAAACTATATGAATAATCATTACATTGTACTTCTAGGTAGAGGTACCCCACTCGGACGACCTCAGTGTAATAATACATTTATCTTTTGTCTTGCCATTAATAAACTAAGGTGTACAAGACATATGAAACATCCTCATTTTTTTAAATATTTTTTTATGACATTTGGTATCTATTGAGTGCCCCTCGCTTGTGAGCTCGTGTCACATGGTGTTATTGCACCATGCCCAGAAGTGCAAGTGTACCCCTATGGGAATTATTCAGACAACAAGTGTTCAAACAATAGCTTATCAAACGGGAAATTACACACAAAAAAAGTATTCTACACCTAAATTGCACGATTATTGAATCGGAAGTTGTTTTATTCAAACAAGGAAATTATTTTCTTTGCGTAGACACTTATTTATCAAAGTATCAAGTTGTAAATGAAAATGATGTTAGCATAAACTATTACAGATATGTTATCAGTACGAACTGTACGTGTATATCAATCATATCACTGGTCTATGATCTGGCACAGTATTGTGTTATCCCAATTATGCGGGAGGGAAAGTCAGAACTTCTGTTTGTGTTGATGTTATATTTACTGTTTGTTCAAACCAGTTTCTTGTTGATATCTCATATCAACGTTAAACACGATTTTTGTGAATGACGTGGTATGATACATCATGTTGTATAGATTGGCACCTTTTCTTTCATATTTCTTTGCCCTTACTGCTGAAACTCATAAATAAGAAATTTAACTACTATAAGCTAGTCGGAATGGTGTTCCAGAACTGTTACGTATGGTTTGGTTAGTTTCGTATGGAATATTTCTTCTGTTTTATCTACAAAAGTATTGAACTCGGTATTAGCTCCTTCTCAAACACGGTATGGCGGAAATATTTGTTTCATTTCACATGTTTATGTTTTATTATTTGCTTTTGTCCTCCCTATATCGTTGTTTCTGTGCGGATTTGGTCATGTTTAAAAAACATCTATACTATGCATTTCACAATTAAACATGAGATGCTCTTAAAAATAAGATAAACTTGTTAATAGTGTAGCCGTTATCGACTGTTAGGACGCTGATGGCGGTGTCTTTGAACGATGGGGGAAATGCCAAACGGCTTGCAAAGCTATTCTTGTTTTTTCCACATCGAAAAACACCATTGCAAAGTGGAAGTTATGTTTCAAGTTACTTGTGACAACACGTTAATGTTGTTAACTTATTTATGTCATTCAGTACACCAGTATCTACACACTTGTATACTGGCGGGATACAGGATGGTAGCATTACCAAGAGCACTCCTTAGAGGCATACCGTTTCCTAGAGAGCATTTTCTTTAATAATGGAAAGAAGGAGAAGTCGCAGGGACTCAGATCTGGTGAAAAGGATGGGGGTCAATTTGTACCTACTTCTCTTGCTTCAAAAAACCTGTACAATATTGATTTTGAGCGATGCAGCGTTGCCATGAATTATATGTAGCTGAATGCCATTCAATACTTTAATATGGAAGCTTTTTCCTATTGAGTTTTTTTTATAGGCTACAGTACTTTGGTTTTGTAAAACTTGGCAGTGATAGTTTCCCTTCGTAGCTCGGTATCTGAACAATAAAACAATAACGAACTACAGTTGAATAAAATTGCACACAAAACGTATTTGATACTTTATATGTCCTGCAATCACCAGCCTTTCTTGAAAATGCACCTCTGTGGGTTTCAAAGTGTAACAGACATAGGTCTCATCCCCTGTCCCATCACCTGTAACTCAGATAGCTTTCTTACGTCGCAATTACCGTACTCTTGCAATACATTTCAGCATATATTTTCAGACGTTTGTAATTTTGTTCAGATGTCAGAAAATTAGGTATCCATCGGGCACGTCGCTCCTCTACATTCAAACACTTGGTTAGAATGTGATGTGTACTGCCTCCTGAAATGCCAACCATATGAGCTATAACAGAAACAATTAAACGACCATTATCCTTCATTATCGCTTGCACAGCAGCAATGCTTTTCTTTAATGCTGTATAAACTGGCCTTCCTGGTCGTATTTCCTCTTTGATGTCAACTTACCATTCTTGAATTTGTTCACCCACTTGAAAACAGTTCCAAATGTGACGACTGATATGCCTTTTTTGCTGCACAACTCTGCATGTATCTCTTTTGGCAGTATCTATACATCACACTGTGCTTTGCTATAGGGGTCTATTTCAGGTTTAGTCTAAACCTTCATTTTATCATTGAAAAATAGCCACAAGTAACGAGTACATACCATTCAACAAAAAGTAACTTGTTCAATTCTTGTCGGATGATTTCAAAATGTACACGTGTATTGTTCTAAAAATGTTTTTGCAGTAAGTAACGGCGCTAAACTATTTCATCGCCCTTTCGTTCATGTATGGGACCTGTGTGATGACAGAATTTATTGAATGGCCCTCGTATTAATATATATATATATTTATATAAATTGATTTAAATCAATTTTGAAAATTGGGTTAAGGAAAACAAATGGTATCTATTGGCCATGTATTAGAATATGTTTGCTTATATAGGTACTTTTTTGTATACTTTACTGACTTGTATTAGAAACTTAATAACAAAAACCAAACAAAACAAAATAAAATATGTAAAATTCTTGTGAAACGTGAAAATGAAATAACATCGACAGTCCTTGTGTTGGTTAAACATAAGAGAACTGACACAGAGAGTTTCTAAGTAACTCATCAGGGGATCCTCTTACAAACCTCTGAAGAGGTGAAAATACAAGGGAATTACTAAGGATCTGTTTTATTTAATATTAAAAACTGTATTTTATATGAAATCAGCTTCATGGTTTTGTTTCTTCCGTAGGTAACATGTTGAACCCGAGATAGAGAGATACAGTTTAATCATTGTAAAAGACTGGAAGGTGTCTAATTTTATGACGTATCTAGCAAAGTTGATCAAAATTAGTAGCACAAGACGACGGAGACACACTATAACATGTCATAGAACACTACACTGTACCACTAAGTGTGTATACCGGTACATGTATGTATTCATAGTTCTATTTGAAATGTATGGTAGCAATATATGCACTGTACTGATAGACCGAAAGGTAAAAAAAAATAAAAAGGATTTATTAATTTTAATTCGAAGTATATCTGATGAAACATTTAGGAAACTTGTAAATAGGATATTTATTGAAATCTTTATGTAGCACTTATAAGCAAAGAAATATTAAATACTTGAAAATGAGAATGTTTACTGGTATATCCTCGCCCTGGAATGTGACCACGCACGTTATCAGAACTATATTTGACAACAATAACTGATTACTGAGTGAAAAGATACGCTTTCAAAAATAACAAGGTTATTTTATCACTTTTCCACATGCATGTTACTGAGAGCTACTAATTGATTTGATCTTTTCTTCTAAGCAAAAACGTAAGATTAGTTTGAATAATTAATTATACTGCAGATGGTATTGCTTAATATGTCACGTACAAACAATGACAGGGCCAGACTTTATATTAACCGAGAACCCATGTCTACAGTGTCTAAATCAGACATGTACATAAAACTTGGATATTTCAGTTAAACTCATATTACAATGTCGTAAATGAAAAGTGAAATATTGGTTAAATTCATATAATTGATATTGTGTAAGGAGTTATGGCACCATTGGGCCTGATTAGGCTATTTTGACATGAGTCATTGATGAGTCCTCAATAGAAAAGAGGCCATATTGTTTAGAAAATAAAATGTAAACAGAAACTCGCTCTCCTCATATATACCTGGGGTCGCCTATGCATGTGCCTGCTAATTGAGTTTTGATCTGATTTAAATCTTCCGTCAACAAATCACTGCACCACCAAAATAATATTAAACGTGCTGAAAGAAAATAATCGGGATTGAACTTTTTTTTCAAATATTGTTTTCCGTGAAATGCTTTGTAAGATACAGCAAGTTATTCTCGGGAAAACAAATCTTCTGCCATACTTTTGTAAGACGAAGAATAAAATGGCGCAGCAAAATCGACCCCATCTGAAAAAATTGCCATACCTCGAAATCGAGTCAATACAAGTGTATGAAATTATTTTGATATAATGGTTTAGAAATGTATCAATTAGACCCGGTAACACTTAAAAAAAAGTATAAAATTGCATGAAAAAAATAAATCTGGTTGAAAACAAATGTGTTTGGCCCTACGCTGTATATATATCAGAGTGAATCTGGTGGTCTGAAAACACTCACAGGCTATATATCACAAGTGGAAGGCATACATTATACATGGCATGGATCACGTACACAGATCTAGAGGTGTAGTACATGTAGATGGCGTGTTTAATGCCGCATATTTTAATTACACTTGTGGATTTAATCTTAAACGTTTATCTACGTGTGCCGTTTACATAGTGCAGTGTTTTATCTTGCTTAGTCATGCCAATATGCCAGCATGAAGCATTCCAAATATGAAATGTGAACATTTGTAAGATTAAAAAAATATACTTGGACACGGTACATAAATCACC
This sequence comes from Mizuhopecten yessoensis, assembly GCF_002113885.1. NCBI lineage: Eukaryota > Metazoa > Mollusca > Bivalvia > Pectinida > Pectinidae > Mizuhopecten > Mizuhopecten yessoensis. Next base: position 647,065 of record NW_018405506.1, read on the forward strand.
GATATGCTGATAGGAGTAAAATATAATCAATCTAACGAGATTCATCAATAACGTTGAACGACCACACTGAAGCCAGATCAGATCACATCCAGGAAGGATACATGACGTAGAAAAGGAGATAGCTAACGCACCCTTGTCAATGTGGAGCGGTTTGTGATGTTCTGTTTTCTGATAGCGTCGCCTAGCAACGTTCAGACACGATGACGTATCTTTAAGTATTAAAATAACTCTGGTCATATTTCCATTATTTACTCATCTATGCCACAAAGACATACAATTATAGCATACCAGGTTACGTTTAGAATAAAGGTTCTGTAATGGAAACTTCAAACATGTCTGATGACATCACCCGGGCAACAAGCCAGACCATCGATTACAAACCGACACTGAAAAACAAGTGTAATGAAAGTTCATCACATTATACAGGGTAGTCACTATTACATAAGTCACCACAGTTTCCAATGTTGGGCGCATACAACAGATTGGTCTAACCTTTGCACCGGAAGTTACGTTCATCTCCATCATGTGGCCTTGATCTCGTGAACATTTTACTTCTCCAGCGATCATTAGAAAAACGCAACTGAACGTATTGTTAATGGTAAGCTTAGTTTGAGAACAATATTCCAAATCATATATGAACTTAGGTACGACAAACCAGGACTGGACAACTGGCGTGATGGATCACGTGATCGCTTACACTACCGAGTAATGTCCGCCGGACTTTCCCGAGTCCACGCGTGCCTGTCACTATGCAGCCTGCCCCAGCCCGATTAGCAACATCTACGATAGCGTGACCTGGCTTCTGTGAGTATTCTATCATAAACTCCGCTGGTACCTGCAACAGGAAACAATACGAATTAGTTATCACACAGATTTTGGAATGTTGATTGTACTCTCAAGATTATTTCATCATTAAGGAAAATACATAAATGATGAACGCCTGAACGTTTAAATGTTGGGCTTTTAAATGAAAAAAAAACAGTACTGTTGCTTTTACTGAGTTGATAGTTGCAATGATAGTTGCACTGTGTTGCACTGCAATTTTAGACACTTAACTGTATCAATGTGTACCTGTAATTAGTATACCCAGTATAGGATCATGTATACCGGTCTACCAAACACTTACCCCGGCTCCCGCAGTCTTGGCTGCCCATTTATCCTTTAACGCAGTGGTGTTCTCACTGACCTCTCGCTGGAGTTCAGACACTCGACCTGGACCTGTGGATAATGTGGATCACGTTCAAGTTTTGCTGAAGTAACACTGAGTTATATTTTACATTCAGCTCATTTCGATGAGAGGGTATACCTATGACTGCACATTCCTGAGATAGAAAAGTCAAATGAACGGAGTGTCAGTATGGGAATACTCAAGAAAAAGTTGAGAACGTCTTCTTTTACGTGTTTAGTTCTACGTGTAACGTCCTACATGTATGTGTTTACTAATGTTCGTATATTTATACGTAATATGTTCTTTTGTCACATAACGTGCTGTTTTATCCAGGACATATTTGTTTGCGTATTAACCCATGTAATATGACCTATCAGCCCTGTGAGTGATTGTAAGTTTAAATTGTTTCCATTGTGACGTCACGCCTCGGACAAGTACACGACGTCACAGACTTACGCACTGGAGTATACATTTCAAGGTTGCATGAAAATTATCGTTTTACACGAACAAATGCCACAAATCTTGATTATGTGAGCGTTTTCATTTAATATGAAATTTATGAAACTCGTCACGAATTTTTCATTTTAGCTCGCCAAAGTCTCGCTAAATTGAAAATTCTTAGACTCGTTTCATAAATCTCATATGAAATGGAAACTCATGTAAGATCCTATATATACATATTAATAAATGAACACTTAAATACTGTACGTACGCCTGTGAGCACAGATAAAATTATCTGAAATGCATTTATAACACTTAAACCCTCTCGATATTCATGCGAATGTTTGAATATTTATGTGAAAACTGTGTTAATGTTCTTAAGTTCCTCAAACCTCTCTTGATATTCTTGTTTTGATTTTGATGCAATTGATATTTTCAAACAATAGTAATATTCTTTATTTGAAAAAAGCAGCTCATTTTCATTTTTAACTTAACAGTAGTACAATTATGTTGAAAAGTCATCCCAGAGGTGTTTCCAAGTACAGAGAAATGTTATATCAATAGATAGGTACTCATGTTGTAGTCGTAGAGGTATATTTCCGGACAGTGAAGTAGGATCAACTTGACTCCGGGCTTGTAGAAATTCTTCATGTACCCTAGGGAGATAATATAAAAACAATAGGGTAAACACTACTGAATCAATGACATGTGAATGCACTTTTTTCGAGGAAACAACATCTTATAGAAGATAACCCTAGCTTTGGATACAGCATTCAGGTATGTAGGTTAACACGTTTCCTGGCGAAATGACATTGTAATGTAGATATATGTTTCCCAGGGAAACCATTTTAATGTAGAAATGTGTACCCCCCATGGAAAGTAGGGCAACATCGTAAAAATTAAGGTTGGTACACTACCCCAGGGGAGACAACATTGTAGTGTAGGTAAATGTACCCCCGGGGAAAACATTGTAAACTGAGGTTGGTACACTGCCCCAGGGGAGACATCATTGTAGTGTAGGTAGATGTACTCCCGGGGGAAACATTTGTAAACTGAGGTTGGTACACTGCCCCAGGGGAGACATCATTGTAGTGTAGGTAGATGTACTCCCGGGGGAAACATTTGTAAACTGAGGTTGGTACACTACCCCAGGGGAGACATCATTGTAGTGTAGGTAAATGTACCCCCGGGGGAAACATTGTAAACTGAGGTTGGTACACTGCCCCAGGGGAGACAACATTGTAGTGTAGGTAAATGTACCCCGGGGGAAACATTTGTAAACTGAGGTTGGTACACTGCCCCAGGGGAGACATAATTGTAGTGTAGGTAGATGTACTACCGGGGGAAACATTTGTAAACTTAGGTTGGTACACTACCCCAGGGGAGACATCATTGTAGTGTAGGTAAATGTACCCCCGGGGGAAACATTTGTAAACTAAGATTGGTACACTACCCCAGGGAAGACATCATTGCAGTGTAGGTAGATGTACCCCCCGGGGGGAGGGGACAATATTGAAAAATTAAGGTTAATACACTACCCCATGGGAGACAACATTGTAGTGTAGGTAGATATACCCCCGGGAGATATATTGGTAAACTGAGGATGGTACACTACCCCAGGGGAAATGACATTGTAGTGAAGATAGATGTACCCCCTGGGGGAGGGACGATATTGAAAAATTAAGGTTGGTCCACTACCCCATGGGGAACAACATTGTACTGTCGATAGATGTACCCCCGGGGAAAACATTGGTAAACTGATGTTGGTACACTACCCCAGGGGAGACAACATTGTAGTGTCGATAGATGTACCCCCGGAGGAAACATTTGTAAACTGATGTTGGTACACTACCCCAGGGGAGACAACATTGTATTGTAGGTAGATGTACCCCCGGGGGAAACATTGTAAACTGAGGTTGGTACACTGCCCCAGGGGAGACATCATTGTAGTGTACGTAGATGTACTCCCGGGGGAAACATTTGTAAACTGAGGTTGGAACACTACCCCAGGGGAGACATCATTGTAATGTAGATATATGTTTCCAAGGGAAACCATTTTAATGTAGAAATGTGTACCCCCATGGGTAGTGGGGCAACATCGTAAAAATTAAGGTTGGTACACTACCCCAGGGGAGACAACATTGTAGTGTCGATAGATGTACCCCCGGAGGAAACATCAGTAAACTTAGGTTGGGACACTTCCTCAGGGGAGAGAACATTGTAGTGTAGGTAGATGTACTCCCGGGGAAAACATTGGTAACCTGAGGTTGGTACACTTCCCCAGGGGAGACAACATTGTAGTGTCGATAGATGTACCCCCGGAGGAAACATTTGTAAACTGATGTTGGTACACTACCCCAGGGGAGACAACATTGTAGTGTAGGTAGATGTACTCCCGGGGGAAACATTGGTAAACTGAGGTTGGTGCACTACCCCGGGGGAGATAAAATTATAAAGAAGATTAAGAAAACCTATGCATAACCCCAGGGAATAGCACGCACATCTATCCAGGGGAGATAACTGTGGCTTTGCACCAAAGTTATTCTAACATTAATGCAAATAAATATATACTGGATGAGGTAACACTGAATTTGAAACGTTGGTTTGTGGTTTACTAAACCTTGCAACAGTTAGGTCATATGAAGACAGGTGTCTGAGGAGACACCACCGGAATGAAAGAAAGAGTATGGAAGTGAGAGAAGAAAAGAGAGATCAAATGTAAAACACGGGATGAAAACCTAATCAATAGAATTTTACCTTACTTTCAGGATGCGACAGAAATGTCCAACCCGTAATTTATAACACGAGACTCTGACCGAGAGTTGGATATTTTTCTGTAACAACCTCGAGGTAAGGTGATGAACATTTTATTTTTGTCTCAACTCCGGTATGTTTGTAATCAAAAGGAAATGTGGTATATGCATATCGCCATTCAATTTTATGACATCACATAATAGCGCGTAATATTAAGCACGAGGCTGTCTCCCCATATCATAATGGTTCGTGTGAAGGGTGGGAGAAAACGTACATCATAAGCTTGATAATTAAATATTTTTATCCTGGGGGAACAATACTGTGACTTTAACTTTAAGACCACATCTCCCCCTTTAGATATGTTTTATACTTACAGTCGAATGCTTGGTCAGCATTGTCACTGCCGTCCACAGCTAGTATCACGGGGGGTTTGGAGTCCGCCATATTGTCTGGTTAGCAGCAAGTACTGATAGAGTGGTGATTATAGTGTACACAGATACCTAAGATGGTGTAGCGACCCTTCTCGCACCTGTAAACACCTGTACTGGATATAGGACACCTTACTTACTACGTACGGATCGGAGGCTAACAATACCGGGGTCCTACAGAATGTATGTGAGGTCACGTCTAGGTCAGTGACAGCAAGGATATACAATAAAACTAGCCACGACTAGGACAACTACCTAACTGATTTGTATGCACACACACTTAGTTGATTTATATTTTACCTGGAAGAACGTACACGTTAGAGCTTGATTTTAAAGCGAAATTGCTGATAAAAATATCTGCAGCATTTTGAACTTTAAGGTAACTGAAAATCCTTATTTTGACTTCGATAATGTTACTGAAACGTTTATAATCTGCTCGAACACGAAAAAAATTGTAATTTGTTTGGCAAACTCTCGTCACAATAAGCATCCGACGAGTAAGTCTAGGGTCTCTGCTTCGATCACTAATAAGGTCCGCATATGGTTTATCTGTGTACTGCTATTGTATTGTAGGTACGTATACATGTACACAATTTATTGTGCTGACATGGGAAGTAGAGATGTCGCTTACTTGGGAGTTATCTCCCGTATACCTACCATGTCAAGCTCTCTCCCAACATTGTAACTCTACCCGTTAGTGTAACTTAACCACTTGTGTAAGTCTTACCACAAGTGTAACCCTACCCACTTATGTCACCTTCCCCACTTGTGTACCCCCACCCACTTATGTCACCTTCCCCACTTGTGTAACCCCACCCACTTATGTCCCCTTCCCCACTTGCGTAACCCTACCCACTTATGTCACCTTCGCCACTTGTGTAACCCCACCCACTTATGTCACCTTCCCCACTTGTGTAACCCTACCCACTTATGTCACCTTCCTCACTTGTGTAACCCTACCCACTTATGTCACCTTCCCCATTTGTGTAACCCTACCCACTTATGTCACCTTCCCCACAAGTGTAACCCTACCCACTTATGTCACCTTCCCAACAAGTGTAACCCTACCCACTTATGTCACCTTCCCCACTTGTGTAACCCTACCCACTAGTGTATCCCTCCACAGTAATGTAGCCCTACCCATTAGTGTAACCCGGATTTTATATATCTGATTAATCTTTACCTATGCGTTAAAAAGACTACCTGAATCGAACGACGTTTTATGTTTAACGTCATGCATATTCTCAATTTTTGTTTAAGAGTGTTTGGTGTCAAAAAGAGCAACTGCTACGACAGACGCAGATGCCAAAATCTCTGCTGGGTTTCACTTGACGTCCTTCTGGGTTTCGCTTGACGTCCTTCTGGGTTTCACTTGACGTTCTTCTGGGTGCCGTGTATTTTTTTTGCTGGGTTGAAAGGCGGATTTGCTTCGAAAGACATGGTGATGCAATATGTTGGACTATCTGTTTTCTACTTGCAAATATGTTTGTCTCCAAATTTCATGAAATAAAGCTGTTCTAGTATTATTGTATAGTTTAAATTATTGCTATTCCCTCAATGACAGTTTTGTTTTCATTTATCAGCTAAAAAACTCATTAGCAAATGTGATGTCGTCATATACGACAATGTCAGGCGCGTTATTTGTAATCCTTGCATCTTTCAGATCGGTTGAAGTTGCTCGGCAGTGAAATTGCAGCCCTGCGTGTTTCGTGCAAAATTAAGTTTATTTGGTCGTCTATGATGTAACATTTTCTACTTAAGTATTGTTCCTATATCAGATTCGAGATTACCGTATCGACTTGGGTTAGCCTTTGTGCGATAATGAAGCAGTCATTATACAACTTCCGCTTTACAAAGGGGTAAAACGTATTTAAATAACTCAAATAACTGAAAGAGGAAAGCGACAGCTGAAGGAATAAGGACAACATTGTAATTGCACTTTGATGAACCGCATCGCAGAATTAAGTTTGATGACTGATATCGCAGATGTACCAAACGTTTGAAAATCGATGTGATATTCTGAAAAAGCAATATTTAAAGACATCATTGCTTATCTTAAGCATAAATTCATTGGTTTCAGAAACTTAGTCGGAAATTTGTTGAAGTATGTTGAAAACCTGCTAAAAGTGTACAGACACGAAAACAACACAATATAGTTTGAGGGGTTTTGTGTGGTCTTTGTGCAACTCTCCATATAGAGACATGATACATTACCGTTTGAAATAATGAGGAAAAAACCCATTCAATTGTGTACTTCGTTGTAGAGTTAATTCCCCTGCCGTACATGTCCCTGAAGGTAGGGCGTAATAATTGTATCTGCTGGTAGTTTCTACTCCTGCTTGATGCTCAGCAATTTAGGAGTGGAACGACTGGTTTGCCCGTTGTCAGTATAATGTGACCGGGTGAAGTGTGCTGTTGGGTGTCTTCGGCAGTATGTTTCAGTGAGGTAGCACTATACAGTCGGCATCAGTTCCGCGCTATCACAAGGTGACAAACACGAACATTTCGCAGCCTACCAAAACACACACACATACACTATCCGCATGCATCTTGCACACATGAGAGGCCGTCCTTGGATGACTATAATATTGATAGGACGTTAAACAACTAAACCAAACCAAACCAAACCCTTGCCGTACAAAGTTCATTCCCCTAGCGTTCAACACATTTTCCCCCTTGACGCTTTGGACACCGTGTATTACATTATCAATTACGAAAACATGAGTGGCAATTACGAACCTACTCACTATTATAGTTTGTTTGTTTGGGGTATAACGTCCTCGCAACAGCTCATATGAGGTCGGGTGCCCAGGGAGACACCGCCCGGAACAGAAAGTAGATAAGAACGATTACAGGAACTATAGGAAAAGACAAAATAGTCAAAGTGTTGCAATGGGGCAGCAGTGTTAGACCCTCTAATGCATCAATCCCGCATGGGAGCCCACATTAGTTGCCTTTTACGAAACCACATAGCCAGTGGGATAGAGCAGGGTCTATCCTTGATTTCTTCAATGCCCCCAAAACAGAAGACATGGAAGAAACCTCCCCGCCCCCGATTCTGACCGGGGGNGGGAATTCACTTTTTCATAAACAAAGACCACCGACAACAGATCCATGTACACAAGGAGTTTATTCGATAGCACATGGTACACAGAAGACATGAACATACGTGCTAAACAACTTCAAAAGCTGGAAATGACTTATCTTTGAACATTGGGAGAACCACACCATTGCACAGCGGAAATATGAAATCAATTTACATCGCAAATGCTTTCTTATTGCCGGAAGTCCTAAGCTGCTGTTCACTGACAACGCATCCTCCCTCCAAATGTACACAAGAAGGAAACCAATGTATTACAAACTAGAAATTACCAACCACTGGACACTTAGCGATAACCTGTTGAACCCAAGACCATTGTTAACTCAGCACATAACAGTTATGTGGTTAAATATGTTTCATTATTGACCACTTGCAGTCGGAACCACTAGCTACCGGATATGACCTGTCGTTACTCAAATACCACAAGTATTCTTTCTTTTTTTGATTGGGCTGCAGAAGAACAAATCATTGTACACCGGAAGTATATAATCATCACTCAGTAAACCATCTTATATCAGATAAAGTATTACAATTGTTCGGTGCAAGGGGAAACTGTTGTACACTGGGAATATCTCACTATCAGCCTCTGGAACTATTGTTCTAAACGTATCATAGTATATGCTGAAAGGATAAGACTGTTCGACAGCGGGAAACCATTCTATATATATCCTACTTTTGAACACTAGTAAACGTGTAATCATAATTTACAGATCGATATACATACATGAATCCTATCACTCGACAGAAAAAAACGAAACGAAGACCGATGTACACTAGATAAACGTATTAGTTGGAACAGAAATACACTTACTGAACGAGCAGAGCTTTTTGTTCAAACTTGCTTCAACATATCAAATACCACCTAGAAAACATGGACACCTGATAAGTGAAACATCGGCCTACCATTAACATCTTACCATCTCTAATAAGCATACTTTTTTTGCTTGGTCCATACATTCACGCGCGATTTAAAAGGCAATTATTTCTTGTCACTTCCATGATGGCTAATGAATCGATACAACACTGGTTGGAAAGTGGAAACAAGATTAACAACAAATATACCATTAAGCATTCACGTGTGTTTTTCGTTGACCCACATATCACAATAACGGTTCTGATTGGTCGATAAAATACATACGTCACAACGACAATTTGACATTACACCACACGGATTCCTCCCTCACACATCTGTTGCATACAGTATACCATAAAGATTTTGAAACATACGCACTCGTTACATGCATACGCACACACTTGATAATGATATCCTTATACGGTTATATGACGCCATATTGCATTTCCTGATGGTAATCTGTGTTCTTACAATCTCTATAACCGATACATAAGTTAGCATAATGCTGCACGAGAATAGTGTTGTATCTCAATATACCAAATGCATTCTTTCTCTAGCAAATTACCATTAAATTGACACACTGAATAAAGCAAATGTCTAGTAATGACGATGGAGCGGCCATCATGGTTTTACAAACGACGTCCGGTTCGAATTAGTATATGATCAATGTTTGTATAGAACAGAAGGTGTCACAACTTTATGGCGTCAACATCTGACTCTGTTCCAAGTCCTGACAGGGGGTTCCCGGATGTCTATGATGACTTCTACTTGTCTTTGTGACGACAGACGAGGACTGGGCAGGGCGCGTGATGTACAACAAAGTCGCTGACGCTGCCTAGGATGGTCCTCCGGATCTTACCCATCCCCCTGGTCCCTGTTACGATGAAGGCAGCTTCATGCTTGGTCGCCGCTTCCACAATGGCGTGGCCGGGTTTCTCGGCCGACTCCACCTTAAACTCCGCTTCTATCTGCAACACAAAAAAATACATGTTATCCGTCCATATTTTCAACGTCAAACTGCGACTCCTTCTTCAACAGAAACCGACAGATGAAATTCAACAACAAAATTCCAACATATTCAACAACGAAAGCATTCTCAACGGTAACCAAACACGTAGATAATTTCATATTTCATGAAACTGAACCACGCTTTCCTTTTATGTCTTCTATGGAATGGCACGATACAGCAATTCGATAACATAAATAACCCACAGATGCTATATATATTATTGCTGAACTAAAGCACTTTCGTAACAATAACGTAATCTACTAATCATAATAACAGATAACAGTGAAACATCAACATATTGTAATTCTGCTTCAAATAGCGACACAAACAAAATGTGAATTTTGTGAAAGTTAAAGGTCTAATAAAAGATTGCTAATATCCATATTAGTCTAATTTCCTTTCGTAACTACTTGCGGACTTATCATTCTAAACTGAGAGAACGTTTCAACATTTTGGTATATCTTTGTTTTGTTTTCAATCGTCAAACATTTATATTAATATTAAATCTTACTATCGATAGAAATTATACATCTAAATGTTTATTAATCGTCATAGCTTCAGCTAATTTGGTAAGAAATTAGTATTTAATGTATTTTCATCACTCAAACGTTTACTAACGAAACAGTACTTCTAGCCTGATCTGATGTAGTATTGCTAAAAAGCAGTACTGTATAGCGGTGATATTTCGCGGGGGGGTTGTTAATTTCGCTATATTCGCGCTTTGACTAATATCTGCGAATTCTAAACACCATCGATGTTATCGAAATTGTTACCGCTTTAACGGACCTTATCACAACATGTTGAAAATACTTATAACCCAACGCTCTTATGTAAGCTTAAATGAACTCAAATCATATTATCACCGGACAACTGAGCAGTGCATGTAAAAACAACACTTACATATAAGTGGCCACAACATATTTATATGTACACAGTAGGTGTTTAATTTATAACAGTTTACTCCTACAAATATACATACAGATTTGATATTCTTTCGAGTGAAGTCACTGGCGGATGACGACGCTCTGGATCAGTGTTTTCAAACGGTATTTGGTATTTTGAGGTTTAACCCTTACAATGATGACACCCAAAGTTCTTTGCACGATGCATGGGATTCGGGTGACAGCGAAATTTAACCCACGCGAATGTGTACTGAATACGAAACCACGAAACATTGACTCCGCGAATTTAAAGCGCTATAGAGTATATACACACGAATTTTAAATGAAGGTAGATATGACGATACTTGCCTAATTATACATTTAAATTATTGGTCAAGTGATTAAACAGAACGTAGAATATTATTTGCAAGGTTTTCTACCGGGGTTCTTCAATTTACATTGAAGACGTTTTTTTAATAATGTTTATGACATGATATCCAACTACGACATTTTAGTTCGTCAGTAGTTAACTATTAAAATTTGATGAGACATCATAACGTTTCTTGGTAATATACATGTACACGAACGCTGACCTATCCAGAGAATATATCATCTCCGCTGTTGTATATCTCATAATGCCTTTCCTTTTCAGGAGTCTGTTTAATTTCTTTCATTGCGGAAACCGGCTACCAGTTCCTCAGTTTTTGTTAAGAAATATTGAATTTTCCCCTAGTTTACCGACTCCTAGTTTGGGACCTTAGCTAAAAGAAGACATTCAAGACATAAAAAAGTCTCCAATTTTCTTTATAAATAGACATTCACTAGACATGGTCTAATCAAGTTGTTATTTTCGTTATGACTTTGAGTAGCACAGTAGCTTGCCATTAGATATCCGTGAGTTTAACACATAAAATGTCGGTATAAGTGCCGGAGATGGAGACGGTTCCGGCCTTCGGTACGCAGTTTGTCTTCCTAGACCCTACCTACTGTGAACAAGACGTTACGCCTAGCGGCCGTATCAATTTAACGATGTCTGATACGTACGTAAAAACAGATCTTCCTCAATTAAATATCACTGACGGTGATACGCCATTTCCTGTCACGACCCAATATAACTCTTTGTCAATGACCTCCTGCAAGAAAGTCTTGTGTTTGCGGCGCGTGCGATGACGTGCTGTGGTATGATGTATAATTGATTCATGGTAGTTATTGTTTTATTGACGATTTAATGGAAGAGGACAACATGCCTAAATGACTGTGTGTACATGTTTTTGTTTTTTCATTCAATCCTTGTTTTTTTCACATTAGGTTGTTGCCAATACGCTTACCCCTAATCTGTTGGCCTTCTCGATAAACTTATGCTTGAGGTCGCAGGACTTGCCTTCCACCTCCCTCTGTAGTTCAACCACTCGACCGGGACCTGTAATCATGAATATGATGCGTAATCATGCGTCAAAAGGCAGTTATATACAACTGTACTGATTTGATGTCGACATTTGCTGATCACGTCATACATGTATCTGAATTACAACAAAGCATAATGGATCCTGTTAGGAGGTAAAGAAACTTTCGGCGTGGGATAAGGTCGGGATATACTACCACAGTCAGGTCCATTGTAAGTTGGTTGTATGTTAGTTGCAATGTACTATTGGAGACAATGAAGACCATTAGATAGTCCACATTTTTAACGCATGCTAAGGTAAGTAGACGTGACGCCCATACTAACGGCTCTGGCGGCACCATTCTGCCATAGACTAATATAATCTTACATGGGTCTGTTCCGTGGACAGGGATATCTCAACCCCAGTGTAAGAGTTTGGCTGGGCAGCCTAACTCCTACACGAGGGTTGATATATCCCTGTCTATAGAACAGACCCATGTTTGATTAATTTTCTCAGATACATACAAATAAAAATATTACAGTCGAAATAAACATCGATCTTATTCTTCCGGCAAACCCAAAGCTTTAGGGTTGTATGACATCACGGTAACAATAAAATAACGTCACGTCGACAATCCATTATTATAATGTCATAGCGCGTGTCAGCTGTCTTTCCCTACCTCGTGTAAGATAGAGTTTTTTCCCTAGCAACAACGGGATCACCCTGTGAAGTATGTGAGAAAGCACTTTCATTGCTACAATGTAATTCTTTCTCGGAAAAGGCCATAACAAATAAGTGTAGTCAAATGGTGCCGCCAAGAATGAAATTAGCACAAATGGACTTCCGTTCAATATCCATGCAATAGTACCGACACTATTTGATACTATGCTGACTTTTACCCTACAATCAGTTTCTCATAATTGGATTCTAAAAGTCCTTCTGAATTCCTAATTACTATCTTAAACGTAAATATATTTGCAACATAAATATTGTGCGACCTATACCGTATTCTTGTAAGTTTCCATGTGACTGTATTTGCATTCATCTACAGGTTACATCATATTTCTCTATTCCAATTTTTGTCAACTGCTGACAGATAAACTGACAACACAAGAACTCCAAAGATGCACATTGATGAAGACAAATGGGCAAGTATTATTGTCCTTATCATGATCTCATAGGGAAATATGCTATTTGCTTGCGTGATATTAAGGTTGATGTTTTTATTATGCTCGTCAGTAATGCTTGTGGTTTTGTTATCACTATCACAGTTCCAGCTATAAAGACATGACACCACTAGAATTTGACCTATGTATATATTTGCATGACTGCTGATCTTATTCTCATTTGTTGTTTTTCAGTGGTGCCCATGCACATTTTTCATTGGTTCATATTTTCCCTAAGTTTAATCGATTTTTGGTCATAATTACGGGTTTGTTAACAAGTTTAAGATTATGAGACTTTTGTTGGCAGAATACTTTTACTGCTCAGATAAAGCACACGTGATGATAACGAGTTGCTATGGAAACCACTCACTCATGGTCGTGGCGTTGATGTAGTTTTCTGGACAGTGGAGGAGCAGCACCTTGTTCCCCGGCTTGTGGAAGTTGGCGCTATACCCTGTAACAACAGAAAAAAACCCATTACTATACCTCATTTATAAAGAGTGAAAAAGATATTTTCATCTAGGCGTCAACAAACAACGAAGCATCGACACATGAATACGACCCGAAAAGGAAACAGAAACTGACAAGTACACTATGAATCCGACAATAACAGAAGCGAGTCCATGCTGTCAGGAAGGATAGGTTTTTCCTGAAAACCAAGTGACACCTGTCACGAGTTTACCTGTAATTGAGTCGTCCCCTATAATCCAGGGGTTACGCTCACTTTCTCTGTATCACTGGAATATGTCGTAGCAATATTGAAGGCTCAGATGAGATGTGGATGAGACGAGTAGACAAGTTTGATTCTATGATATACATCAAAAGGATCTCTCGGTCGCGTATCGCTAACATTATCTGACTGTTAAGTCGGATGCCGTTCCTCTGTAATCTTCAAAGGAAAGATATCAACCCAGCGATTGGTCAGGGTATTTCACCTGAGACCAATCAAATAGCTAGCCGCGTGCAAATAATTTTGCTACGACATATCTCGGAGACGCTGAGAACAAAAGTGAGCGTAACTTCTGAAATATGGAGGATGTGATTGAGTTTATCAATGTACCTGACAGGTGTTTTTCAATTGATAAAAGGTCATCTGGATTTCCAACAATCCAAGCCACTATAAAACATGTGTTTTAAGTCATAACATACGGTTATATGCAACGGCTGGAAGGTAAAATAGAACAGAGGGAAAATGTATCATGAGAACACATTGGCAAAAATCAGAAGTCAAGGCTGTTATGCAACAGAAATTAAGAAAAATTAAAATTAAGCAAAGACAATGAAACACTATAAATGGCTAAGTATTACACAAAAGCAATAATTGGTAGCGAGACGGAAAAAAAGAACTATAAACCTTTATATAATAAACTGACAAAGTGGAAAATGTGTGATCTTTACCCTGAGGTTTTACAAAATAGTTATATTCATATAATAATGAAATGTCTATTTATTAAAACCCTTATTTATTTGGATGTGAACTTCCGGGATAACACAACAAGTTAAAGTCCCTTCCTAAACTAGTACAAGTTATACACTAAATATCGCAAGACTACAGGAACATCCCTGTAACAGTGTCTAAAGTTGGATAAAACAGTTTCGGTGATTTGATAACGATTTTCTACTACCCGTTCCAGTAGTGGATAAGAAGAAATGATGTGTCTGGGAAGACAATTACGGTCATAATTACCCTACTTTCATCTCATTATAACCAAACTTTTCCAAATGACTTGGAAGAAAAAATAATCATTATTGTCAAACACCGTAGACGTCAGTAGGTTAATAAGTGTCCAGGATGCCAGTGAAACAGCCATACGATTGTACAGGGGAACGGTCTAATTAAATAAACCCGACTCCTCGACCCCGGAACAGTCTTGGTTGCCCGATTGACGAACTCGTGATTTGATGACATTAATTTTCCTATATGGCCTGTGTACGGGTCCCAACGTGGCACTCATGTATTCAAGGATACATCTTGACATGAGCAAATGAGGGGGAAATAACCGTTCATTTTTTGATGTCGACCAGGATTGATGTAAAGGGGTCGCCCCGTAATATATCAATTCTGTACCCCGGGGAGAACTCTAACTTACTGAGCAATCGATACGGCTTCACATGTTTCTACCGAAAACATTCCACAAACATACCGAGATGTTTTGAGAGTGTAAACAAACGCTTGGGAAACAGTTTATCAATCCACTGGGTATCACCTTCATTGAACGTGTTACCAACACACCTCCATAACATTCTTATTTCTTCTTTATGGCCCCATCCGTATCCAATGGAAACACTTTGCGTTTCTTATTTTTGGTTGTATTCGTTCTTTTGTGCTGCAAAGACATTCCCTTTGAAAAATCGTGAGCTAATATATCTGAAGCACGCGCGCGCACCAAAGTATGGATCCTTTAATATACGTTCAAATACAGATACAATTAACGGACATTTGCCCGTTGAATACAAGTTAAAAATATTGCAACAATCTGCAGTGTATTGGACTATCAACTATTACATTTTTCAGTCGCTGTTTTTTGCCACCTTAACGGACCTTTAATTTGAAAGTCAAATGTTGCAACATCGGGCACCTGTTTTGTGTCGGTGTCGTCGATCTAAAATATTAGCATTTTGCTGTTGTGACAAGAATGACTGTCAAATATTTACATTTTTATGCAGACTCCATTTGACCCAGAAAGGCAGTAATAGACTTCATTTTGCGCTAGCGCGGTGACTGATCAATAACTAAAAAAAATAAAAAATATATCAAACGAAGATCGTTTACTGTATAAAACATATATCTTATATACCAGTGATATAATCCTTTACTTCAATGCTGGTAAGCTGGCAATAAATATGTACTTCACTTATGGAACAATGCGTGATTGAATTCAGTACCGGAAGTACAGCTTTAGTGTAATATTGGAAACCTGCTAGATTCAAATTATAATCTGAAACGACTCTCTAATATCTATAAAAATAATTGTCCTCGCATAGCACGTTCTCCACTTTTAACAACTTTTCACAGTCGGATATTAAATTCTAACAACTGCATTCAATGAGTCTTTTTCACTGTGGAATTATCAAGTTATTATCACAGGCGGGTACCAACCTTTCCTGATTCTGATTGATTAGGAACGCAATGTACACTGCTATACTCTTCATTAAGATGTTACTTTATTATCAAAGAAATCACGATTTCATAAACAAGCTGGCAATATTATATCGCTGGAGACAAAACTGAAAAACTGAAAATAAGATGAATGAATCCTTGAAGAAGAAGACCACTGACCCGTCGCCTCCTGTTGTGGGTCTATCAAACATAGCAGGGACACTAGATTATCTGGGTACCAGACTACCGATTAACATTACAAAACACTAATGAGGTACCTTGTGAGCATGGCATCAGACTTGAAGTGGTCTCCTAAATATATCATGAACTGTTGCAATAAATATCTCATTGTGTGGCAAATTTCGTGACTGGTTTCAGACTTAATCGTGTAATATCTATCATCTTCTACAACTACACAGTCTAATATTGTGTAACTTTACATTCGAGAACGAATATACCTGCGATATTTCACTGGATGATCATACTTGGCGACTAGTGTTTGGCTCCCTGTAAAATCGAGGTTTTTCTTCTGGTCTGTATACTTTTCCTAATGGTGCATCATGATAGCAATTGCCGAAAAGGGTACTTTTTCCAGTCTACCCTGTTTCTACAACTTCAATAATTTTACCTATCTTGACATACTTCCAGTTCAAACTATAGCCTGTTATAACATATCCTTTTTGTCGGTCAATATACCGCACTTATTGACATACTTTGTTTTGCTTGTACACCACTTAACCTGCATTTGTTAAAAAAAAGCCATTAAAAGTCGATTTTTTTCGATGAAATCTCTTGAAACAGGAAAGATCGATAAATTCCGTCAGCAGATTAGCTCTGAAAGTGGAAAAATATTCCAGATGTATCTGATCGAGTCTACGATACGTTCTGAGGCGACTGAGAACCTGCTAACCAGCGGAGAACCTAGCACCACCAGACTATATCTGGACCAGCAAGTATAAAAAGGATGATGGACCATAAATACTTGTGTGGAGTCACAGGCAATGAATAATGCAATGACTCCCCAAATCAATACGCATATATAGTAGTTGTAATAAGCTATTAAGTGACTGCTTTCGTACCTTCACGGCGTGGCGTTGGTAGGAACCAAGAGGTTGAGTGACGCTCAACGGGAAGTAAGGAGAGTTGAATAATTAATGAGATAAGGTTGAAAGGTTCAGTACTGAAATCACAGTTTTACAACTATTTTTTCCGCATTGCCTCCTGTGATTTTTTGTTTTATATTACAATGTTATTTATTTTCAAAGTTAATGAACTACTTTTTATATAACAAAGGGAAACCTCAAAGATGCAAAACGGGAAGATAACTGTCAGATGACGGGGATATTAAGTAATAGTCCCAAAGGAAATTTGTTGAAAATAGTCGCATTGGAAGCGATTATAGCAGACATAGCACTAGGGGAGATACAAAATTATATAATAGATAGCAAACACATTAAACAACAATGTAGTACTCAAAAGGCAAAACTTCAAACTGAATTATCAAGTAGAGAGATTAGATTCAAAACAAAAAGATAAAAGACACAACAAACGATATCTAATACGACGGTGAACATTGTGATATATTTAGGCAGGTTGATTACATGGTTTGAAAGGCCAAACGGTAATTATTTTTCCAATGCTTAATGTTGTAGGGTTATAGTATTTTGTCACAAACGGAGATAGCAGAAACACCACAATCACAGTATCTGATAAGTAAGCAATCAGATAACAAGGAAAAGTAAACATCAAAGAAAGGAAGATTGCAATAATGTTAAGAGGACTATTCTCTTATAAAGAGAAGAAGAGACAACAATCGATTCACACAGTAGAGATACTTTCCATAATAAAGGCTATATATTACTTTATTAGAGAGGATAATTTTGACAAACGACAAGAGGAATTGGAAGTTATTTATCAAAATGGTAAGACGGTTGCGTAACAAACGTAACTCATAAGGGGAAATAAATGTTTCATACCTGACCAGGTAACTGCGTTTGATTGAAATTATTTCCAAGCCAGTTTCATCTAGGTCGCAGCTGAGACTTTTAACCATACTCGATGATGACACGAGTTCTGATCTTAATGGAAGGTGCATTATAGCTAATTACGCTAATTGGAAGACTACGATGATTGGCCTGGTTAAAAGTGTTCGTGTGAGGACAATTAAAGCGGTGGTACACATGCCAGTCAGAGCTCTTGAACATGGATCTCAGATACAGCCGAGCTACCCACTTCACACCTAATGAAAACACACTTCCTGCATCCACTCATTTAGAGAACGACATTTTGTAACAACATGCATATTGTGTGATTCATTAAGACATATGACAAGTATACCAACTGATTCGCAATCGATGATCTGATAGAACATACATCGTGTATTTGGCTCGACACAGTATTGAATAGATCGTCGTTGTCATATCTGGTAGTGTGACCATCCGTGTTTACGGTAAACTTCATGTTTGCTCATTAGACCTACACGTACCCGTACCGGTAGTCCACACGTGTAAAACAATAGTACACAACCCGGTAGCTTTCTGTTTCTGACATTATCATGCATTAGTTGCTACATAACATACCCGTTAACTCTGGCTATAAATTGTTACAATGGTACGATACGTCCAGGCCTTAGCCAAATGTACAAGCTAAAGCCAATTACTTTTACCTGCTTTGCTGGTAGTTATTTATTACGGTTAAAACGTTACCACTCAATACTCACATTCGAAGGCAAACTCGGCCATATCACTTTCGTCCACACCAATTATTACAAGTTGGTGATGCCCAGGATTGGCAGCGTTCATTAAATGTCGGAATTTAGATTTGACAGCGGCGAACCCGTCCATTATTTGGCCTTCCATTGTCACCTCACTATTAATAACAAGAACCAGAATGCCAGTGCCAGTACCAGTGGGCCTTATCTGCACCTTACAAAGGTGAATAGGTTCTCTCCTTTTCGTCACATTCTATATTTCCTTTGAGCTATGTTGAGCGCTGTTCGAGAGGCACTACTCTGTTATACAAATCCAGGACTATTGATCAGACTGCCTAGCGGGAATCACCAGGCGTACACATGGATCTCTCCACACCCTGATCATGGTCATCTGAATACTTTACACACGAGTAAGATCATATTTTGGAACTTTTCCTGTTCTCCTATGTTTACATTCGCTTAAACCAGTCATTGAATCGATGTCAAGCATTTTAACAATGACGGATTCGTATTTAATGAAAACTGTTTGCAGGAAGTCAATATCTTCTGAATAACCATTGTGGACGTGTACCCAATATTAAACATTAATGGACGAGGATACTGGTAAACAGACGCTCATTGGTTATACAGGGAGCAAGGTATCGCCGTATCTACTACGATGGGTATCGACCGGTGGCGCGTGATAAAAGGGCACATAGAGGGGATATCGTTATTGAAAAGGGACACACCGAAATAACCATTACGACGTTATGAAGACAGAATGTCAGATTCATCTGTTGAAATCGACGTGACTTGGACGCAAACACGAGATTCATGGAATGAGGCTCGTCCTTTGACACAATGCTTGCCACCATTACTGATTACCCTTATTTGTATAGACGCGTCGTGTATTTATCATTCGTGCAAAGTCATATATGTGTAGCATATACGCTCTCGTGTGTGCGTGGTTATGCTACACGCACTAGATATGTGCATTGTAATGTATGTCCGGTATCTATATCGACATGCTTCGCTGTTAATGATAGTTATGTTAATAAAACATTGCATCTGCAAGTCTAACTGATTTGGCAATGCTGATAACGTTTACATATTAAACACTATTTCCTGGTAATATTGATCGAACATTGAGTTGATATTGACTAATTTACCAGTGGGCCATTATAACTGTCAGGTCTATTTACTCAATCATCATGATGTAATGACAGAACACCACATGTAACTTTGCTCAAATATTACAAAAGCTGCAGCCGTATCAACTATTACCATATATTATGATATAACCTGATAACAAAGCTATGGACATCTTGTCATCTGATTTGCATATGTCCGGTAGTGACCGAGCTACGACCTCATTCTGTAACGAAGGCTTATAGCAACATGTTTCTGACCATTCGTTGACTACGAGTTCCAACTCATACAGAGAAATGCTTTACTTCGTGGACCTGTGAATTCGTGGAGAAAGATTACCAACACCAAAAAATACTCGAAAATAAGTGATTCACAGTTTAAGTTGTATTCTTACTGTCAAGACACCCGGACAAAGTATTGGAAACCTTCACAACGTCTATATCTTTTCCTGGATCACTAAGCACTATAATTAGACCCGAATTTCGAAAACAATTTCATCGCCAACTTCCGGTTAACGCATAACAAAAGTCCATTTTGATGCATGAAACAACACCCGTCATATCTTTATTTCAAGGTATTATCTTACAGTAACATGTTAATGTATCAAACATTACGCGTGGCTATGGTATAGTAATAATTGTTTACACTGTAACAAATAACAAATAGCCATCAAAGAAGTGAGACTTTCAAGGAAATTCGACGTTGGACGACCGGGCGGCCATAGATGGAGGCCATTGCATATTGTTAATAAAAGTTTATACTGGCGATTTGTTATTATAAATATCAGTTATTTCGGAAGCTTGTAAACTGTTCCTGAAAATAAACTGACTGGACAGTCGTAGATAAAAACCATATTACTTTTTTGTTCTCCATTCTCTAGGCAGACTGTAACATCCGGCCAAGCTCAGACGTTATGCATAAAATAGATAGACCGATAAGACCATCAAAGCTCTGACATTCCTTATAATTATGAACATAACGCTTGCAATATATAAATAGCCAATGCTGTTATACACTGTATGAATCTAATATAAACTGTGCTTGTGTTTTTCGGTCCTTTATGCTGTTGATCGTCTGTTTCAGAATATTGCATAATCGAATGACTGCGCTGAACATTATTCCATATATCAAAGCAAAATATAAAAGACAAAAAATGCAAGGATGCATAAAGGCGACTGAAGGAACTTGAATGAGGAGACTTCGAATATAAAGGAAAGCTATAAACCCGAAACACGGAAGAGTAAACAAATGTAAGCTGTTCCTAGGCAATACGTTGCATTCATCAATTCTACGAAAACCCGCCGGTCAACAAAG
The DNA here is from genome assembly GCF_002113885.1 of Mizuhopecten yessoensis. NCBI lineage: Eukaryota > Metazoa > Mollusca > Bivalvia > Pectinida > Pectinidae > Mizuhopecten > Mizuhopecten yessoensis. The sequence continues at coordinate 668,499 of NW_018405506.1, forward strand.
ATGTAATACAAAACACACAAACATATCAATAGACATCAAGTCGTGATAACGACGGTTACTATTCCCCACGACGATTAAAACCCTCTGACTAAGTAGCTTCATAGGAAATATGATGCATATATATTAATCTTCTGACAACACTAATGCTTCTTTAACAAGAAACCTTCCTTTGACTAGGCATGGAGCGCCAGGAAAGACTGCACCCTATGATAACTCTAAATATGGAGCCCGACCTTCCACCATGGCTGTTCAGTTGTGAACACCAACCAAAGAAAATGCAGTTCTCAACAGTATAGTTCAAATTCAAACAAAGAAAATGAGAGGCTTGTCCACATGATGCTATGTTTACACTCTGAAAATATATTGCATGTTACAGACTTCCAGAAGGAATGAAAAACACAAAAAAATGACAATCAAGATCATGTCCTGTTGTTTTACACGAACGTGTATGTATGTGTTATATCTTGATATCTTGTCATTACGCCACCACTGTTCACGTCATCCCGAAACCAATCCTCTCGAGTATCCCATGATTTATATCGAACACAGGGAGAAACACTATGCCAAGGTTTTAATGCCTCGCGTGTCTATACAGGAGGTATGCAAATAGATACCGGGAGCGATACGGTAGGCAATGAAAACATGTCAGAAGCTTAGGTAATTAGAGTGAGAGTCCCACAAAACACAAACGCTGGCCTTGAACGAATTGGAAACGAACGTACCACAACAACCGCGTATGTTGTCGACATCGAAACGTTATATCAGTTTGTCTGTGTGCGTTGTGCTATGCTATTTTTATACTATTTCAGAAATACTTATTAACTTACTTTGTGATGATGTTATTTGAAATAATGAAATATTGGTTATAATGTCGCGCTGCATTGAGCTTTATAAAGTTAAACCAAGATCACCACACCAGTAGTAGAGTCAACGACATTGTGAATAAAAACTATAAAACAATTATATTTCTTGTAACAGCGAAGTGAAATCAAACATAAGGTACATATAATATTCTATTACCATGTACATCACATTTACAGTACAATCATTGTTTTTTCTTCTCTACCTTTTGATAAGTTCAGCATAGGCCGCCTATTTTATCTGTTTGCTGTTTATCAAGATTACACTTCCTAATAGTAGACTTCCAGTAGCATCTGACATGTTTCAAGGCTTCAACGCTATTGTAAGACGATACATCGGTTTAATCAGCTCAAACCTAAGTTCATACTTTTGCACTTTTTCTTTCCGTTCCCGAGATGGTTTTTAATGACAAACTCTTTCGAAAGGTCTGATGAGAGTTATTGTTGTTTTAGTCTTTTTTTATTCCCTTTTTGACTGTGAAATAATTACAAGCGTAATTCATTATTTAAACTCATACTGCAAGCGATACGAGCAGGGCATTATTATTGCAATAACATTACTTTATGACTAACTTCATTAGACTTAAAGAAGAATAAAATATGTTTTTAGATTCGTTTGATGATGACAACTATGTTTGAGGTGGTTCATATTGCTGTTGTCCAGGTCATACAGTTCCTAGTATAACTATTATATTACATCGTTAACGATACCTTTTTAATTATAATATAAGTATACCTCGCATGTGCTCTATTAAAATATATATAAAAGCAATGCTTTCACGACTTTTAATGTGTAAAAATATGAAAACCCTTTTTTGGTCACAGTGTGAAACTGCACAGCAGATAATTAACATCAATGTATGATTATGTGAAATGCGTTGATTCAATAAAATAATCGTAATATATAGAGTGTTTGTAACGTTCCTGCTGACAGGCTTGCAAGTGTGTTTGTGTGTATGGGTGTGTGGGATGTACTTATGTAGTATGTATGTAATATTTACCTGTGGTACCAATGGTAAGTGTGTACAATTATGTGTTATATGAATCTTGTACTATTTCTGTCGTCTCTATGGTGTTTTAACGTTATGTATGAATAGTTAATGTACAAGTATGAAGTTAAATTGCACATGATCTTACACTGTATGTGTCTATGTAAATAGGGTTAATAGGTAGGTACATTTACATTTGTACATTTTATATTGCCATAGACAGTCTTTTTGAGTGGTTCAAAATTAAACATGCAAACAACAACAGATAATTAGCATTATCATTTTCAGTAACATTTTCTGTATTACAATAACGTAACTGATGCTTTATATATTTAAATCCTCATATTTTGTCCTGAAATGCCGGCAGTCTGATAAACGAAATAGGACTCAATATAAACGGTTGTTTTGGAAAGTAAGTTCTTTACCTTTCTCCATTCAGACCTCAAGTAAAACAAATTCAGATCCATGTGGCAAAGAAACCACAACCAAGCCCAAAGACTAGGTCTGGGCCCGTATTTATTAAACCATTATCATGCTCAAGCATGGATTTTGTGCTCAGCCAACTTTCTTGTAACTCACTAAGACCATGTCAAACGATCAAAAAGTCAAATGTCAACATGGAAAACAGTATTTAGCTTTAAATCTCTTCCATTTTTTTATTTTTTTTTTATCATTGGCAAAATAAGATTTGTTGATCAATCATGACCAGAACAAGAAATAAGTCTTGAGCACAAAATCCATGCTTGAGCATGAGAGCGGTTTCATGAATACGGGCCCAGGTTGGGTTGGTAAGGGAACCTTTTGTCATATTGTTTCAACGTGAATACGACAACATAGGCAAGTATTAGAGACAAATTGCCTGTGTACTGCTTCAAGCCAGTCGGCTGAAGAATCACTCGATTGCTAATGGAGAAAATAATGTGATACAAAACTGTCTACACCAATATCAATAGAGGATGTCCTACCTCTGGCTGTTTGACGGAATATAAGACTCACTTATTGAAGATTGACGAGGTACATATTGCAGTGTCTATCACTAGACCACTGACGATACGTTATTACAGCCGAAACTCATAAACGTAGCATTAGATTATCGATTTGGTTTACATGAATATCAAAACGAGGACGGATATCCATTTTGATATTGATAATCTCAATCCGCAAAGTAATCCAATGTGAGCTGATGAGATGCGTTTAGCCTTAATGTTATTTTCAATAATGTAAAATTCATTATTTCGGTTATTATTGTTACGAAAAATTTCATAATTGCTTTTCGTGTCGTTACTTTGCGGATGATTGGAGCTCAATTATAATTTTCCTCGAAGGAGACAGATCGATATGGTAAAAGTGCAATTAATTAACTTTCAGACCTCGACTGTTTGACACATCTCATGTTTTGAGAATTCCTATAGCTTGTGATTTCCCGTTAGGAATTCCACAATGCTGCTTTATATCTGGGACAGGCTGTGCATGGCAGTGTGACTCAATGTTTCAACAAAACAGATTGGTTGTGCAGTGTGTAATGGCAGGTTTTAAGTAATATCGTTGAGCATGTTGAGCAGCTGAGGTAGAGGCTGAATGATTCAGACCACTTTTACGATAAATTGAAATCAATTTTTCATCCAGTGATTCAATAATAGATTGAAACGAAACTATCCATCTGGTTGATCGCAATTCAAGTTTCCGACTATTGGCGGTTTATAGTAATTATGAATATAAAAATGCTATGATCAATTTGATTAAGAACAATCATGCAACCGCATGTACATATATAGCGTTTTCAATAAAATTAAGATTGATACAGATTTGTTTAAATATTATATGAACTTTGTTTTGTCCAAACAGAAATCGAGATCCTTTTGTTAATTCGGTAAAGTACCACGCTTATGAAAACCATAATCATTCTAATTATATGAACTTGTTTTCAATAAAATTAAGCAATTTAGGCATTAGTTAAACATGAAACTGTTGAATAAGTATGTCTTAGATAGGTAGCCGACATTCTTTCTTGAATCGTGATTATTCCTGAGGATTCCCCATGTGGTTTCAGAAGATTCAGCTTCCAGGAGTAATGAAAATCAATGACGGCGTTTTTCATCTTTTGTTAGTGTTGTTGTCTTTACTACTAAATGTTAATTAAGTTATTTTTCTTTTTAATTGGCACTCTATACAATTATTTTTCTTATTTGAACCCTGACGACGGCTATGACAACGGCGATGCTGATACCGCTGCAGATAATAAACTCGTGTTTATCTGTACTTAGTGAGAAGAATATCGTATGTAAAGTACACGGGATAGACTGCTTCACAGATCCGTATTGACATTGACCCAGTAGCTGCTCTCAATATTTAATCGGAAAAACAATCTTTTTAAGAGTACAGTCGTCGGCCAATGTGTCTAGCTCGTGCTGGGAGGCCTCTCATATTGTTTATAAATGTTCTTTATGGGTCATTTATTTGTCCAAGCGTTGTCATTGTACTTTTCGAAATTAACACTTATAGAAAATTGATTTCAACTAGAATTAGCACTTCTGTGGGGCGATCTGACACACTAATATGCACATTCAGTAAAAAGCGAGCAAAGACCTATAGCGTTTGCAGTTGAGATTGACCAGCATATACAAACACCAAACAACAGCACACAATGGTACTGTCTCGATAAGATTTCCTGATTCTTTTACGTACACTACTTCACTTGCTGATATCTGGGAACTATTACATCACGTTTCCTAAATATGATTGCTTTAAAGTACAAATCAATTGAATTCAGTATTCTTTGATATGCAATATAATCTATAACATTACAGTATGTAAGTAAGAAGACAATTCGTTCATGCAGATTTCAGAAATTGGAAAGGTTTGAGAAAGGGTTGTTAAATAAACAAATATTAATTCTGATGCTTGGGAAGGGGTTCATTTGTCAAAAAGTATGCAAAATACTTGTTAAGAATCGTTTTGAAATGCTGTATATAGGTATATCTGTCATTAATTGGTAACATGGTATACTAGTAGTGTAGGTATGATGTTCAGTGACTAAAACATCGTTGTGACTATTTCTGTTCATTGTTCAACTTCATACCGGTTTGACAATGCAAAATATACCTTTTCTTCCCTTTACCTTCAAAATAGATTATATATTGGCAGCATTACCACATTAATATTGAATAGCGTGTCAACTTCCGTTTGGACAACATTAAATTCATCCAATCAGTCTAGCATTCAATCGCTTTACTGATAAGGTCTAACCGCATGCATGTTATTATAACTTTGTTCAACGCTAAACATTTGAATGAGATACCATTTCCAGTTCATGGTTTATTCATGTGTCCGCAATGTTACCCGTAGTCATTACCTGGTAATGATAAATCTCCCATCAGAACAGACTCATTATACAGATTTTACTGTTGTCGTGGCATAGAATATTATAGATCATAGACATCTCTGGTAGGAACATTGGCGTACAATGTATCAACATGACCGATCTTTCTAATCATAGAATTCTGTTTTGAACATTTCCTAACACAGAGAATCAAATGTGAAATGTTCATATTTTTAATAGCAAACAAGACTGTCGAAAAAGTGTCACGATTAAACCTTGTCATATGAATTGGAAGTGATGTGACCATTGTTATTATGTTTCAGCTGCATATGAGTTTTTAGCGAGGTGGCCACCGGTATTTTGTTACCCCTGGGAAACACTGTAGGAATAACTTACGAAAAGAGATATCACAAACATATATTTTCTAACTTCGTTTGTGCAAAACATAAATATATTTGCTGTTGTTACCTCTTCTTAGCAGGTAAATGACCTTCTGTCGTGTCTTTTTTTACCCGAAAAAGGCATTACGACACCTATTTGTTGAAATCAGTGACTTCGATCCTTAAAGATAGTTGTTATTTCCTGCTTAACGTTTAGAATTTTGAGTTATTGAAACATTAACTTCAATGTTTGTTATAGATAAGGTTAAATATTAGTCATCCATTGACTTAATAACAATTCACAAAACTGCATACATGAAGTTGCAGCATCTGCTGAAATTTTGTTTTTCGTTTAACTATTATTCTTCATATTCCCCAAACACGTATAATCTGCAGCACAACTTCCCACTGTTCATCGGTGAGCAGCAGTAGACAGAGGCAGACGCAGATTGACATAGACATGGAGTACGATGATATTGGATGACAGGTTTCACAGTGTGGTATGCCATTAAACGAATTCAATGATATTCATTTTTTATAAAATCTGCGAAAATCGAGGCTAATGTTGAGAAATTACGGGTTGCTCTTCACTTTATGAGAGCCCGATACATCAAGGATGAAGCATCATTATATAATGTTGGGAGGATTATATATTCCCCATTCCAATTGTCACGGAATTCCACTGACATGGAGTATCAGTATTTGACATCTGGGCCAAATGTGTGTGCAAAGTAGATAGCAGCCGCCTAGAAATCACATCATCATCAATTGTCCCCTGCTTCTCGAGTGAACTGTCATTACATTTCATCTTTAATGCTACAGAAACCGCCGAATGACTTTCAATACACGGAATCAATGTTAGATGTTAAATGGATGTTTTAACCCGGCACAATTTTTTAATACTGACTTGACGTCTGTTTTTGAATTACATGTGTATGAATTGTTTACCATATTTCTAAATACATATATATATATATATATATATATCAATTAAACAATGCGAACGATATAACAGACAGGAACACGAAGAGGTGTTTATACTATTAGGTATATATTCCCCTTAAAATACAAGAGAATAACGAATGTCAACGAAACCAAACCAATAATCGATAAACCTAGGGGAAAATATGAACCAAGGTAAAAGGTTACATCGAGACCATTGAAAAAGTACAAAAACACTAAATCAGGTGTTCAAGAGGGGAAAGCGTCTCCTACTTCATCAGCGACACGCCCATGTTAATCTGTTTCACATTGAAGAAATATCATGTCCTTAAAGAGAAAAATCAAAAGCATTGACCTTACTATCACACAAATAATAAGCGTATTTCTAAATAGCATGTTGATGGCAACAATGAATCATAGTCTTCATCAACCAGCAACTCTGCATATCCTGTGGAAATCGAAGTCGTCCCGCTCAATAAGCCGTCTCCTTTTGTCATGCTGTAAGTAGAGATCAAGGGAAGCTGCTGATATATAAAGGATCTTACATGAGTTTCCATTTCATATGAAATTTATGAAACGAGTCTAAGATTTTTTTAATTTAGCAAGCCTCTGGAGAGCTAAAATGAAAAATTCTTGACGAGTTTCATAAATTTCAAATGAAATGAAAACGAGTGTAAGTCCTTTTTATCATATAATCAAGATTTGTGGCATTCATTCGTGTGAAACGACATTTTTCATGCAACCTTGAAATGTTAAACGCCGCCATTTTGACTTCAGTGCGTAATTCTGTGACGTCCCATGCGTGACGTCACAATTGAAACAATTGAAACTTACAATCAATCACTGGGCTTGTAGGTCATATTACATGGATTAATACGCAAAAAAAAATTATATGGGTATATTCACTGAATAACACAGTACATTATGTGATATAAAGGTCTTCGTAGTGGCTTTTATTGAGGATATGAAATATCGATGAGGTCAATGAATTTCTTGTTTTGAAAAATTTGCATCGCCCCGAAATATCTGAGAGTGAAATTGAGGTACTTTTTTTGTAACCTGTCCTAATCAGCTCATGAATTCAATCCAGCATGATGTTTTAAAAAAAATAACAGACGGTCAGAAGAGGGGCACATGTAGGAATATTTACGATCTGCTCAAACTAGTTTGTCATTTTATTTGTATCATTGATTGCTGTTCTTGGTCAACACGTTGAAACAGCTCGATGAGGTAGCAACATAGTCGAGACATTTAGCTGACACGACGGATTGATTTAAAGTCAATGCAATTAACAGATCAATCTATATCTTATAGAATCACGACAATTTCAAACAAAATCGATACTTAATACCCCAGGAATCCGTACATGGTCGAGTAGAACCGATCACCAAACATAAACATCTGTAATACGAACGTGTTTCACAAGAAATTCCTTTTTTATGGAGACGGCCGGCAACATAGAAGGTATAGGACAATCAGATATTGTGTGCGGTTCTTAGTTTCAATGAAGCTGTAAAGGGTTTATGCTGTCAAGTGAGTCGTAGATTTGTACTATTGATGTGAAACTCTAGACGGATTTACAGCACGCACAATCCACGGATTAATTGAATGTGTTTTTGTATTAACAACACGCCGTGTCAACCGTTGCTACCTGCCTGGTGTCTAATAACAGACCTAGGCATTACTCGCCATGTCAGCCAGATCCATTTATACACTGTCAGTTGTCTTAATTATCATCGCAAAATAAACAGACTGTGACAAAGCCATGGACAATGGGGTCCTTTCCGGAACAATTACTGCAGATTCCAGACAAAATTCTAATAGACATGATTAAATCTAACCCAAATTGAAGTTTTCATAAGACATGATTAAAACAACATGCGACGCTAGTCACACAAGTAAAAACGCAAGAAAGCAACCAGTAATACGCTTCGTTCCCTAACACGTTGATCCCTGCTGATGGAAAACCATTAATATATAACGAGAATGAGCGCTCAATTAGCGAATATTGGCACAAGAGGATAATAAGATGATAAGGAAAACACTATGTAGGCTACGTAACAAAGACAACCTGAAATCAATAAAGTATATGCATTAACATAAGCAATTCTTGTTTTTGAAGAATAGCTGCATTCATTGGTTCAGGTAAACGCCACATTCAATATATCCTGTATTGCACGGACATTTGAAATTTAAGCAGCGAAAGAATGTGTATGCTGTTGATAACGTTTCAGGTTCTTACAGATAGGTACGGGTTCTCATGATCACAGACAACAACAACAAGCATGGACTACCATCTTAGCTGTTTATATCCCATAACGAGGTTTCACAGTCGGTACATGTAATGTTAGGAATGGCATAAACTAACGGAACGCAATCATCAACATCCCCCTTATTTAGAAGAACATGACCGTCAGTGTCAAAATGAAATGGACATACACAAATTATTAAACTGACATAGTGTAGCATACCAATAAATGACTCAAATTTTTAAGACTAGAATATTGAGTAATAAAATTCATTGCTTTTAACAAGCTTAAATGCAGTTCGTATTATATCTTTATCGACTGTCAATTTTCACCATAATGGAAATGTATGAATGATTTTTTACCAGTGTTCATGAACCTAAAATAAATTTAAATTGCCACTAGAGCAAAATAGAATGTCACTTTTCACAGAGTCCTGGATTGTCACTTGGCTACCTAGAAACTACTAACACAAACTTATAAACAGCAAATATGAAAATCAGTAACGAACAAAGTCTTTCAAATGGCCAGATTCTTTTCGTTGGCGTACTGGGCGGTGTTCACGTCCAGCGATACTGGGCTGCCGCGTTAATTATGTTTCCACGTGTACTTTTGGAACAGTTTGTTCTGGGTCGCGCACAGGACATTGGGGAACTGACGGAATCTGCTCGTGGGCAGAACTCTCAACATCTTGTTTACTTTCTAAATGAAACTCGTCTTGACCGGAATTGGTTGGTGTCTGTAGTGATACTTTGTTTTCCAAACGTCCAGGTGACTGATCGCGGATGACGGCTTCCACACGAGTGGGTCTGATATGACCCCGATTTCTTCTGTACGTAGCACCATTTTGTGCTTGCACTCTGTATGTGTACTCGCCAATGGCGTCTAGTACTTTTCCGAGTTTCCACCTCTCTTCCGGTTTGTGTTCGAAATACACATTTTGTTCACGCTTTAATCTCGGCAAATCTCGAGCTGTTTTGTCATAATACTTCTTGACCGATTTCTTCCGCTTTTCCCGTTTTTCACTTTCATTCCTGTCTCCTGGTTCCATGCTTGAAGCAAAGTGCGCGTTTGACGTCCAAACATAAGTTGGTTAGGGCTCAGTCCAGTGTCCTGTCGAGGAACATTCCGCAGCTCCATCAAAGCCTCGAATTGGTCCTGTCTGTTCCGCTCACATTTTATCATTAAGTTTTTAATCACCTTCACCGCAGATTCTGCTTTACCATTTGCTCGCTGGTGGTGAGGTGAGGAGGTCTGGTGAAAAATACACCACTTTGAGGTAAATGCCTTGAATTCACTCGAGGTGAACTGGGGGCCACCATCTGATACTATGGTCCTCGGGATGCCAAATCTCGCAAATTGTTTCTTGAGGATGCCAATGACCACAGTTGAAGTAGTTTTCTGTAAGAGGTCAACCTCAATGAAGTTACTATAATAGTCAATGCTGACCAAGTAGCGCTTGTCCTTTATTTCAAACAAATCCAAACCAATCTTTTGCCACGGGGCTTGTCCTTCATCATGTTGATTTAGTAGTGTATTTGTTGTACGTGGTTTAAGTTCCTGACAGGCTTCACAACTTTCAGCTAGTTGTTTGAGGTCAGAGTTCATATGGGGCCAGTAGACGGTACCCCGCGCTCTCCGCATCATTGAGTCATAGCCGGTGTGCGAACTATGTAGTCGAGATTTCACATCAGCTCGTAAGGCCTTGGGGATTACTATTGCCTCTCCTTTAACAATGATTTCTTCATAGACGCTTAAACTGTCTCTCATGTCGAAAAAGGGGTTGCAACAGTCCTCAACATCCCTTTTTTCATCTGGCCATCCGGCCCGGATATTATTCTTCAGACATTGTAGATCTTCATCTTCCAGAGTAGCCTCCCTTATCTCAGTAAGTCTCTTATCACTTAGGTTGTCGTTTACGCTCACTGACATGATACGATCACGGTTTTCAGATGGGTCAGCGACCGTTGCTCTGCTCAAAGTATCGGCAATGACAAGTTTATCACCTTTAAGGAATCTAAACTCAATATCGTACCTTAAGAGTTTTAACATGATATCTTGCAACCGACGGGGAGCACTGCTGATAGGTTTCCTCAAAATGTACTCTAGAGGTTTGTGATCATTTTGTACTATGATCTTGTGTCCATAGGTGTATTGGTCAAATCTTTCTACACCGTATAGTACAGCCAGAGCTTCCTTTTCAATCTGTGCCCATTTGCGTTGCGAAGGATTTAAAGACCGAGACGCATATTCAATGGGTTTCCCATCTTGGAGTAGAACGGCACCGAGTCCATCTTTGCTACTATCAACCTGCAGCCATATTTCCTTCCCAGGGTCAAAATATGAAAGAACTTGGGCGCTTGTGAGCTTCTGTTTCACCTCTCGGAATGCATTTTCACAGGCTGATGACCAGTTAAAATCAGTGTCCTTGCGAGTCAGAGCTCTCATTGGTTCTAACATTGTTGACAGACAAGGTAAGAACCTTGCCATGTATTGAATCATACCACAAAATCTTTTCACACCTGCAACATCCACAGGACTTGGCATATCAATGATAGCTGTAATTTTCTTGGGGTCAGCTTTCACCCCCTCATTTGTGATGGTGTGACCATGGAAAGTGATTTCTTTCAGTCCTATCACCTTCTTCTCTTCATTTAACACTATGTTCCTTTCATCACAACGTTTATACAACTCCTGCAGTTTCCTGTCATTATCCTGGTGTGCTTCCTCATCAGTTTCTCCCTGTCCTGCAATGATGATGTCATCAGCAATGGTGAATGTTCCATCAAGTCCTTCAAGAGCCTCGTTTAACTTGCGTTGGAAAATTTCACTGGATACATTTAATCCAAATGGTAGGCGTGCCCATCGATAGCGACCAAAAGGTGTGATCATAGTGGTTAGTTCACTAGACTGTTCGTCTAAACGGACATGCCAGAATGCCTCTTTAACATCCAATTTGCTGAATACACGTGCATTTTGTAGCTTAGGTAATACATCATCCAGTGTTGGTAAGGCATAACCTTCTCGCAGCAGGGCAGAGTTGAGACCTTGAGGGTCTAGGCAGATTCGTAATTTGCCATTAGGTTTGTGTACTGCCATCTGGCTGACCCAGGCTGTGGGCTTTGTCACTGGTATCAGAATACCTCTCTCAACAAGGTTGTCAAGATCAGACTTTACACGATCCTTAAGAGCGATGGGTATTTTCCTACAGGGCAGGAATCTGGGTTTGACCTCGGGGTCAATAGTTAGAGTAACCTCACCCAAATCTCCTGGTTGATTTGTAGTTTCAATCTTCCCAATGAACTTCTCTTGATTCACAGTCACAAATCCAAGCTTTCTAATTGTTTTAAGTCCTAGGAGGCACTGTAGCTTGTTAGGGACCACAATAAAGCTTACATTATGCTGTTCTCCACTCTTAGGATTCAGTACGTTAAGCGTTGCTTCACCTTCAGGGCATAGAGTACTGTCATCAAACATGCGAATCTTTGTCGTGCATGCACGTACCTGTTCACGCCGAACATACCGTTTGCATATAGTGTTTACATCCGCAGCACTGTCTAGTTGAAAACGCACATCACAGTCATTCACCTGCATTCGAGCAGTGATCCGCTCTTTTTTATCAGCATTTCTTACTGCATTTAACCAGCAGTCATCAGAGTCAGATTCAGAGTGACCTCCCCCTTCTGCACCCAGACGGTGTATCCTCTTACACTTAACCTTGAAGTGATTTCGTCCGCCACACTTTCCACAAGTTTTGCCCCAGGCAGGACATTCCTCCTTTTTCATGACATGTGATTTTCCACAGTATTTACATGATTTCACATTTTGAATATCCTTTTTTACAAACTTCTTTTGTGCCTGTGCCTTGTTTTGTTTTCCTTGGTCTGATTTCATTCTGTTAACCTTTGTGTGCAGGTGGTTGTTCGAATGCAAGTTAGTCTTCATTTCCTGTGCCTGTTTATTGGCCTGCTCATAGGATTGGCATATTTTGATTGTCTTGCGTAAATCCAGGTTGTCATCCCGAAGCAGCAGCTGTTGCATTTTCCCAGTAGCTGTGAAAACGATTTTGTCACGAATCATCCGTTCCTCCTTGTCACCAAAGTTACATGATGATGCCCTAGATCTGAGCTCTGTGAGGAATTGGTCAAATGGGTCGAAATAATTCACAGACCAAAATTTATGACTTTCCGCAACTTCGTTTTGACGAGGGTTACAGTATTGTTCGATTTTCTCAAATACATCTTTCGGATCATTTTTATCCTTGTCAGTCCAATCGAAATGATCATACACTTTCAGAAGGGTCTCCCCACCACAGTTTATGATCGTCGCGGTTTGTATCGCCTTATCTAACATTTGGATTCCGCTAGCCATTAGATAAATCTCAATACTGCATTTCCATACCTTGTAATTCTCACTGACATTACCGGTTGTCAGATTAAGTTCTGTAGGCAATCTCAGATTAGAGTTTATGTGTTGGATAACTGGCTCACCCATCGCGGGAATATAGTCGAAACCACGTGGTGCGCTCACAGCGTTCCCAAAAAACACATCAGAGTGATTTTTCTTAGTGAGTGTCGACTTTAACAGTTATAAAGTCTTTAGGCCCGATTCCTACCTCTCTCGCCGCTGCCACCATGTTGATAACGTTTCAAGTTCTTACAGATAGGTACGGGTTCTCATGATCACAGACAACAACAACAAGCATGGACTACCATCTTAGCTGTTTATATCCCATAACGAGGTTTCACAGTCGGTACATGTAATGTTAGGAATGACATAAACTAACGGAACGCAATCATCAACATATGCTTTAAAGGAATCATTCATAATCGGCAAAACCTGCCATAATAGTATATGTTTTAGGGATTGAAGTAAGTTATTAACCAAAGATTAAACACATTATGTTTAGTTTATATTTGTCAATAGCCATTTGACAGCGAGATGTAAGAATACATGTCTTTGGTATCTGTTTCGAGGTAGATGTATGTACAGCAATGAACTGTCTCTGTAGGACGAGTATGCATTTCTTGTTGTCGTAAATTCTGCATGTTTTACGGAGGGTTGACCTACACTACCCATGGGGATAAAAAACAGAGCTTTTGTGATACGTATTAATGTCCATCACTGTCCTGCCATTTAGAAGGGCGTCCACTAGCAAACTAAAAAAACGTAGAACAGTGACTTCTTGTATAACTATGCACTACTGCCGGAATGCATCGGGATTAGAAACTGTGCATCGAGTTGAAATAGGATTAAAACCCCTGCAAACCTTTCAAAGGATTTCCGCATACAGAGAATTGAAGACGCAAGGTCGAACACATCGTTCACATATTAGTCCCCGTCAATTGAAATATAATGACAACTTCCTGCACAACATGGTAGAGATGAGTACTAGTTAATTACAATTCAGCTTAAGATAAATTAACTATGCAAGAGAATTTGAAAATTAACTTCCATGATACCTTATCAAGCTAAAAAAAGTATCAATACAATGAACGTCCAAAATATCTCGTTTTTGTATACCAAGGATCACAAACCGTTTGCAAATTATCCAAGCCACACCTGTAACGTGCACTGTACAAAATATAAAAGTTACAATGCACACAAGGACACGGTGATACAGCCACTAAGCATATATTTGGGAACGTAGCGATTAGATCGATCAGTAGCAGTGAAATTGAAGAACTAAACAAGGTTGAACGGACTTTTGAAGGTGTTTCTTACCCCTGGTGATAGGTTCTTCAATAAAAACACGACAGCGGGAAGTTGCACACAGTCTGTTCCAAAAGAATGCCTACAGACTATTGGATAATCTTGTCAACGAATTCAACGAAGATATGGTAAAACCTTATTCAATCACTCACACTATTTCATCCTCAGTACATTTTCTCTCAGCTTGTGTCTTGTAGCTTTCAGAATATGCTCCAAAACTGATTACAACCTTATATGAACATCACCATTTACCTTACGTGGAAACAATGTCTGATCAACACTCTGCTGAGACACTTGGATGATATACTAACTTAGTGACGATCTTTAACAGACACAGCGGTTTGATAAAGTTAATGCTATTTATAGGTAGAAACTAAATTGCATGTAGAACCTCTACGGTTTAATCACAGCCCATACTAAATACCCGACGAAACCGTACAGACATTGTAGTCAAACATAGCTGATCCTAATACAAGAAAATTTGTTAATACGATCAAGTTTCTCAAGAAATTCCATATTTATGGAGAAGGCCGGCAACAGGGAATGTATACGTCAATCAGTTGTTTGTGAAGTTCTTAACCGCAATGAAGCTGTACAACATTTATGCTATCAAGTGAGTCGTAGATTTGTACTATTGATGTGAAACTTCAGACGGATTTACAGAAAGAACAGACAACGGATTAATTGATTGTGTGTTTTGTATTAACAGCACGCCTCGTCACCCATTGCTACCTGCCTGGTGTCTAATAACAGACCTAAGCATTACTCTCCGTGTCAGCGAGATCCATTTATACAGGCGTTTAGTTATCCTCGCAATAAAGACCAGACTGTGACAAAGTAATTGATAATGGGGTCCAATCTGGAACAATTACTTCAGATTCCAGTCAAGATTCTATCTGAGAGTTTTAAATCTAAACCCAAATTGAATATTGCATAATAACAACGACATGCGACGCTAGTCACACAAGTAAAAACGCAAGAGAGCAACCAGTAAAGCTCTTTGTTCACTAACACGTTGATCACTGCTGATGGAAAACCATTGATATATAACGAGAATGAGCGCTCAATTAGCTAATATTGGCAGACGATGTTAATAAGATGAGGATGACAACACTATATAGGTTACCTACCAAAGACAAGAAGAAATCAATAAAGTATATACATGAACATAAGCAATTTTCGTTTTTGAAGAATAGCTACGTTCATTGGTTCAGGAAAACGAACACGTTCACGCCACATTCAATATATCCTGTATTGCACTGACATTTGACATTTAAGCAGCAACATAATGTATATGCTTTAAAGGAATCATTCATAATCGGCTTAAACTGTCATAATATCATATGTTTTAGTGACTGAAGTAAGTTATTAACCGAAGATTAAACACATTATGTTTTAGTTTATATTTGTAGCCATTTGACAGCGAGATGTAAGAATACATGTCTTTGTTATCTGTTTCAAGGTAGATGTATGTACAGCAATGAACTGTCTCTTTAGGGCACGTATTAATTTCTTGTTGTCGTAAATTCTGCAGGTTTTACGGAGGGTTGATCTACACTACCAATGGGGATAAAAACAGAGCTCTTGTGATACGTATTAATGTCCATCACCGTCCTGAAATCCTAGAATGGAATCCATTAACAAACTAAGTTTAACTTTGCACTACTGCTGAAGTGCATTGGTAGTAAAAACTGTGCACCGAGTTGAAATATCCACGGAAGGAATGTGGCGTGATTGATTAAAACCCCTGAAAACTTTTCGGAGAATTTCCGCATACAAAGAAATGAAAACGCAAGGTCGAACACATCGTACACATATTAGTCCCCGTCGATTTCGAATATAATTACAATTTCCTGGACCACATGAAAGAGATGAGTACTAGTTTATCACAAATCAGCTTAAAATTAGTTAACTATGGAAGAGAATTCGAAAATTAATTCCCAAGCTAAAAAAAGTATCAATTCAATGAATGTTCAAAATACCTCCTTTTTGTAAACAAAGGATCACAAACTGTTTGCAAATTAGCCAAGCCACACCTTTAACGTGCACTTTACAAAATACAAAAATTACAATGCACACAATTACATGGTGATACAGCCCCTATGCATATTTGGGAACGTAGCGTTTAGATCGAACAATAGAAGGGAAATTGAAGAACTAGGCAAGGTTAAAAAGAGTTGCTAAGGGGATTTCTTACCACTGCTGATAAGCTCTTCAATAAGAACCCGTCAGCGGGAAGAGGCGCACAATTAGTTCCGAAAATAATGCCTACAGTCTATTGGATATATGGTCACCCATTATTCAATCATTCTCACGATTACATCCTCAGTACATTTTATCTCAGTTTGTGTCTTGTAGCTTACAGAATATGCTCCAAAACTAATTACAACCATATATTTACATCATCATTTACCTTACGTGGAAACAATGTCAGATCAACGGTCCGAGACACTTGGATGAGATACTAACTTAGTGAAGACCTTTAACAGACACAGCGGTTTGATAAAGTTAATGCTATTAATAGATAGAAACTAAAATACCATGTAGAACCTCTACAGTTTTATCACAACCCATACTGAATACCCGAGAAAACCGTACATACATTGTAGTCAAGGAAAGCCGATCTTAATACAAGAAAATCCGTAAATACGAACAAGTTTCTCAAAACATCCTTATTAATGGAGAAGGCTGGCAACAGGGAATGTATACGTCAATCAGTTGTTTGTGAAGTTCTTAACCGCAATGAAGCTGTACAACATGTATGCTATCAGGTGAGTCGTAGATTTGTAGTTCAGGTGTGAAAGTCAAGACGGATTTACTGCAAGAACAGACAACGGATAAATTGATTGTGTGTTTTTATAAACAGCACGCCATCGATGCCTGCCTGGTGTCTAAACACGAACAAAGTAATTACTCTCCATGTCAGCATTTCTACATTTGTTTAGTTATCCTCGCCACTGAATCAGATTTTGACAAAACGGTTGATAATGGCATCTTCAGATTCAAGACAAAAGTCTGTTACAGTGAGGTTAATGCATATCTAATTTTTAGCAAGTCTTGATAACAAGAAATTGTGACACCATCGACACAAAACAAAAATAAAATAAAAGTAAGCTGTTCGCGCTGCGTTTGTACTCTTAGGTCTTATAATTAGAAAATAAATCGTATCGAACCGTTGAACGCACCTGATGAAAAATCACTAATTTGTAACGAGAATAAGTGCAGAATTAGAATGCATGTATATCCCCGAACACGAAGAAAATATTGATGATAAGAGTAACTCTATGGTAGCAGTATACAGTAGAAATTGCCCGACTCTGATAAACAAGGCACATGTCGAGGAAATGTAAACACAGCGGATTTACCCTACACAACACATGTATACATGTATATATATTTGTAAACTGCATTACATTTACAATACATATAAAGTACTGAGAAGTGTATAAACCTCTTTTTCTATGTGTGTCACTTGTGTAAAAACCATGGATACCACATCAAAAATTACCAAAGAATGCCAAAAATTGCTTTTTTTGACCCAAAATTCGACCCCGCAACTAGTGGTTTTTTTCCTAAGTTCTGTCTGAGATTAAAGATTACCTACCTGGTTGCAGAATTATCTGGGTCCCAGTAAAGTTGTAAAACTTGATTTTTTTTGCAATTTTGCGTCGTGTGCTGTTGTCAAAATTTTACCTCCTGTAAAGCTAGCTTTTCAGCTGTTCATCCTTTCGGATTATGGCCAAAATTTTATTCTCGAACCAAAAAAATCTTCTTTTTTTTTTACAAATGTGAAGCTCGCATAGCCCACTTCATCATGCTTATACCAATTTTAGGATAGTTTTATTTTTATAAATGTTTTACATATCATTATACAGGGGTAAGCCATTTAACAAAAGTATCACCTATGGCCACAACCCTCTACTGTATACTGCTACCTATGCAGGTTATGTATTAACACCAGGGTGAAGCAGGATACACTATATTGACTTCAATTAGCAAATTTCGTTTTTTGCAGTATGTCAACGTTCATTGGTTAGGAAAACATGTGTATGAAAATAACATTTGAAACCTTTAGCCAAGAAAGTAAGAACATGTTTTAATACAAAAGCAAGCATAACTAGCTATAGCTTAACAATCGTTACAATTATATGCCCAATGGACCACTTATTTTCCTAAAGCCAAAAACAAGAATGCATGATTTATATTTACCCATAGCCACAAAAAAACGCAGTTAATGTTTACATGTCGTTGTAACTTATTTCTGTACCGATGTTTGTAAGCAATATGGTATTGAACAATGCCCTGTTTCAACAGGAGACATGTATTACTTGTTTTTGTCCTAGACTGAGCGTGTTGTGCGGAGAAGGGGTTGATTTATACAACGCATGGGGATACAAGAAGATAGTTATAATTCTGATGTTAAGTATTACAGTCAATCACTCTGCTGTCTTCCAATGGATTATCCATTAGTAACCTAAATAAAAGCTAAGTAGTGGCTTCGTGTATATCTTCACGTTGCTGCCAAAGTGCATTGGAGGTAAAAGGGTACAGAGTTAGATGCCCATGAGAGAAGTATGGCTTGCAGGATTATCACTTCCAGGAACCAAAGATTTCTTTTATTGAAGTCAAATGTAAATATATGGGTATATATTGGAATGTGGTGACAGCTTCTTGGACAGTGGATTATATGTTACACACGTAACATAAAGACAACCTGTAGAAATTATTGGATAATAAAAGACAATTTTCAACAACTTGATTTGAAAATTATATACAATATTTCATTCTCAGAGAAACGATTGAGGAAATAACATACATGTAAAGAAAATGGTATTTCTCTTTCAAACTTATGTATGGTTATGAAAACAATGTAAGATTAACATGGTTTAGCTTTATATGATTGACGTCTTGTTTTCAATTGCCAATGTTGATATTAATTACGTAAAATAATAATTATAAATGCAACTGAACGAGAATAAAGTACGGTTATTGAACCTGAAGCTGCCAACCCCGGCAGTAATCAGACACTGGCCAGGAAACTGAAAAAAAGGTTACAAGCAAAGAAAAATGATGAAGTACATAATCTGTGTTAAATCAAGAGAGACGATAAGAAACAGCGATCGTTGCCTCGTCGTTGCTTGTAGATTCAAATTGATATCGGCATTGATACAGCTGACTTGTTGTGTGCATAGACCATCTTTGTGATAACATTATGTATTACTTCTTCTCAAGATTACAGAAAGACATTTTCTACCATCAATCTTCCATAATGTAAGTTGCTCGATGTTTTTATTGGTGGTTTCAGTTGCATTTACGACATGAAACGTAATCAATCATAATACTCTGTCGATGTAGACTGGACGATCATGATGCCTACGCATTCACTTTGAGATTTGTTTCCTTATTTGGTTGTCACGTTTTGTCATGTTAAGAATAATTTGGACGCGTATTCAGTGTCACACTGTTTATGTGTCATCACCAAAGCGGTCCACTGGTAGTTAGGTCGCTGTCAATGCATAAATACATACTTAATACACACTAAGATTGAAATAGGCCCATTCTTTACTGGTTTTCTGCTAGTCGCCTTATACAAGGCTTACGGCTTTCCGTGTTAATTTTTTCCCTCAATATGCTGAATTGTCTAAATGTAAATTTTAAAGATAAGTTCAGCTTAGTCACAACTGGTGATACCACAATCGTCTTCTAGTATTTGTCACACAAAGAAAACAGATAGAGCAATATGATGAGTGTTTCGATTTCTGTTATAACCAATACGGCAACCCCGGACTGGTGATGCAAAAAGAAATAAATCGACTTAAATTACACTTCATTTGAAAAGCCCCTGTATGAATTAAATATTGTATTGATTCATTTCAACATCTTCATTCAAAAGTTCCGCTTTAATACAATATGAACATAACCACTCCTTTTCCTAGTTCCTCACACTATGTTCGCCTCTGTAAAGGTCCAAGGTCCACAGTGTGCGTGTGTATGTCATCTGACAGCAAAGTTACTTTTGTTATACAGCAATATACATTTTTGTGTGTACCCCTTGCAAAACAATAATACGACAATAAATGCGGGTTTTTTTACTTAATCGACGAATATATTATGTAACCCTGTAACCCTGGTATACACCTCATTTACCACGCTATAGTTTCATGTTTAAGCCCCAACTACATCGAGCTAATTAAAACAATACGTTGATGCCAATTGTCAATTCCGCATGTCAGCTCACATCGCGGATTGAGCCAATCAGGTGAGAGGTTGATGGAGCCTGTATTTGAACTTGACCCTTGAGTTTGTTTTAGATGGAGATATCACGGCTGACATTAGTAATAGAAGAAGTAAGGCCTACGCTATATTTTTTGCTGCTTTGAATATTGTTTTTGTCCTTGTTATTTATGTCTTTGCGGGTTTTTTTGGCAGACAATTTAAGTATTGGATTTCGATATCTAAAATCTAGCAAGCTTTTGGTTCCCCACAAAAAGACCTGTTTTCTTGAAAAGGCGAACAACGGATGCTTACGACCAACAATAAGCACCGGTTGTATGCTCCCCAGTGAGTTGTGAAAGATATTGGCTGGTTGCAAAAGCCCTATAACCACGAATAATAATTTGCAAACCGTTTTGAGACGACCTACGAACTAGGCTGTGATAAAGCGGTATATAGGAACCTCGAATTATTAATATTGTTATAAATGAAATATCTATTATGAAATTGTTGAAAACCAGTAATCTACAACAAACTTTTCAAATAGATTATGAACAAAATCTAAAATAGCCTCTTTCTTTTAACATCAAATACATGAAATCTGCTAATTATGAAGTTATTTTATTTACATTTCCTTGATATTATTTTAAACACTATACACCGCGGGTGACAAAATAAATAAAGCGAATAACCATGTGAATGCTGACGAACAAATACAATTTATATCCGCAAAAGCATCCAATGTATTAAGTAGATCGAGACTGAAACATAACATGTAAACGAAACAGATGTGGTGAAAACAAGATTAAATTTTATCGCAGTGTTATGTCAGACCAAGAATTTTGACCCGTTAACAAGGATGGAAAGAATGGAGAATAGCGCAGAAACTGATGCATCAGTGGAAGAGAAAACACAGATGAGGCATTTAGCTGCTTATACAGTATAAAAACTGCTATATCACACAATAGCTAGCATACACCACATGCAAGTCTTCAAAATATCAAAATGTAATTTATTTCAATTTAGTGTCTGACATAGAACACGCATGGGAACGTTTCACCCGTGCCATGATGTCAGCTCCAATACATCAGGTCAATGATTATCACGTTATGGCGACTTATCTCCCTTCGCATGGCCACCAGGGATTATACACAGAAGGAATATCCACGAAGAATGGACTAAACCACTAGGTGTGTTTGCTGTTAAATATTTGTCTAGACGGTAGTTTATCTATCCAATGCATTAGGACCTTATTCACTGCAGTCTACGCCACTGGTGCCGGACGTATATAAGCTAGGAATAATGTAAGTAATATATCTATAAGCTCGGATGTAGGCAGCAATTTCGGTGTCCCCTATCAGTCTCGTTTTTGTTGATCTAGTTAAGTAGTTGACTACAATACAGCAAATAAAACGTCATCATAACTCGTCATTCTTGTTCTTAAGTTTGTATTGTATATCGGGAGGCCTTGCATCTCCTCTTTCCTCCAGAAAGGACAATTAAAAATACACTTCTTTGTCACCTTCATATCGTGATACTTTATAAGTTGAATCGATTGGTTTCCTCGCTAACAAACTGTAATCCATGAGAAAATCAAATTTGCTGTAGATAAGTTTTCTTTTCCCTGCAGTAACAGTGTAGTCTCACTGCTAATGGGGTTCACATGTAACAGTTGAAATTTACTCCGGGCCTGTTCAACATCAAAGCGTTATGCCGTATCTTAAAACTATCTAGCAAGGTTTTCCTACCGGGGATGCAACATTCATCCAGCAAAAAAATAAAACAATGATGAAATGGTATCGACTTATTTTTTATGAAGGTACTTACCTGGTAACATGTTTTAAAGGCTTGTCCCTTTAGACCTCATAGCTTTAGACGGGTTTAATCGGGGGGGGGGGGGGGGTGGGACTTTTTTGGTATGGTTTGAAATCTTTGATATAGTTATATTTTCTCTTTTGTGTTTTCACACAGTAGTATGGATATTTCTCGGTCGTCTTAGCGCATAAATGTATTTCAATAAAGGATAAGCTCACCAACGATTTGTGATAAGACAGGTGTCACTGTACCCACGTGCAATAATAACATATTGTTTGCTTACACTTAGAGAGTAAACGTTTCAGGACAGATACAAAGTTTCTGTTTTATTTCCGACCCCTCCCTCCCCCNTTACGTATTCTTGAATATGTATATATGGTTTCGGGTGGTTGAATCTAGAAAACAGTATGTATAGCGACTAGGTAACCTTCCCAGTAACACAGACAAACAAAAATCACAGGAATCTGTCAGACCGGGTAATTAGAAATTGTGTTTTCAAATTAGTTATTCGATTATGATGACAAACGACTTTTTAAAGGTCAAGAACGCACCCGTCTCTTACGACGCCTTTCTAATCTGCGTGTCCAACATGACAACGTGCTCATCCATTGTATATATATTCTGATGGAGTCCATGCTCTTTGTATTATTATTACATTAGTTAGTCGTTCATACAATATTAATATCACAAATGAGAATTAACTAATATTTAAATAGAAAAGTATAAAGAAATAAAATTGTGAACATCCTCAAAATATATCTTTATGGTAGATTTGATCTACAAAGATACTTTCTGAAGTCACGCTCATGAAAGTAACACACATAAGATTATCTGCCCATATCTTAATTGTATGTAAAAAGCTGATACAATGCACCAAGTTGGGTCTTAGAGTAAATAATGTATGTACATGTAATCTTAATTATGTTGAAGACGAATTTCGTTTTATTTTGAAATAACCACCTAATTCTCACAAAATTTACTCATTGTTTATATACAAAAGATGTAGTGAATTTAGCAAAACACCCTGTATACCAAAATCACTCGTACGAGAGAGACCCAATTATTGTAAATAGTTGCACTCTCTATGCATATACTGTATGTATTCATAATTATGTTCTGTAGTCCCGTCTTCATATTACCCAAGCGGTAATGAGGACATTGAACTTCAAACAAATAACCAATTGCTTGATGTGATGTACTGCAAACATGTGTGCCCTTTGGAACTTTGTAATCGTTGGATCGAAATACTCAGGGTAATGCAGAAGTTAAATTATTTGTACACGCCACGGTGTCCCTGGTTTAGCCAGAATGTGTTTATATCATACGACTTATGACATCTGGTGATTCGTTTGACCATGCCCAACAACAAACAATTACTTTAGTCCGGAAGCATTCAGACAGATAGTATTTGACAAGTCTTCTTTATGGCTGCAGTGCTTTTCAGCTTTCGACCAAGACATGCATTTCTCCTTTGTTAATTCTAACTAATGAAGGCTTATCAACCAAACATCATGTCTTTTAGAAAACCAATTACACGGGTTACAAGAGAAATATTTATTTGATATATTCGGCTCTTTTCAATCGCCTGTTATGTGTTATCGTAAAAACCTACAAAAAATATACACCGTCGGGATACGTGATCTTGTCTCTGTATCAACAAATGGCACGTCCGTATGTCTGGTTCATCGGCTGCCTCAAAGAACCCTAGGATTGAAATAGCTAGCCTAGACGGTAACATTTCAAATAATTGACGTTTTGTTGGTACATACCAATTCATTTAGGATTGATAGTACAGCTTCAGAAACAGTTTCCCTGCCATTCCACTGATTCTTGTTTACGAAGGGAACGAGTTTGATGTTTGGTTTATTTTCCAAATTCTTACGTTCAGTACATTTCACCGCACGGATATTGAAGTAACCATGGCATCATCTAATTACTGTAAAACATCCACATGGCCACAAAGAGTCATAACGACCTCCAAGCTTTCATGACTAGAATTAATTCTATATCCGGTTCCGCCGACAGGAATTCAGTCCGGGGATTTTCGGAGACGGAGGTAATGTCGATACGGCGCTGTAATTACATTGTCTGTTGTCACCGGATACCGGACGGAGCAGAAATAAGCTCCCGTTAGTTTTCAATACTAACGTTCTTTATCACCTCTGCCTAGAGGAAATTACAGGTCAGTCAGTTAATCAATGTGGGAAATTTTACATCTGCAGTTGAACCACGATTTTCACTTAGACATATATCAGTACATGTGCCCTCAAATAAAATGCTGCGCTAAATGACGACGGAGGATTCTTTGCACATTACATACATCTGAAATAAAATCCAGACACAACATAAATACCAACGGTTGCTGATGATCGTGTTACAAACGCCAAGCTACGGCTTCATCATTACAACGTGGGACTTGCAAGAAACGACAATAATGTGTCAACTCTTTGCGATATTTAATGTAAAACTTCAACGCTGTAAAAATCTTTTTTGTCATTTTAACTTTTACAAAACTGAACTTTGTTGACTTCCAGCCCCTTGAAATACATTGCCATGTGTACTTTATTAGAACGTAGAGACTCTTTGACATTTTAATTATATATTCATTAGACGGAACACAGTTGATTACTTCATAACGAAAATGGGTCTCTTAACGTAAATTGGTGCTTACACTGCAACTGTTCTCAGTTGAACAGATCCGGGAGTGGTAAGAATACTGCTGTCATTCTCAATTAAATCGATTCCGCGACATTAGTTTGGTCTATTGTTCAATAAGGAGACACCATTGTTCCTTAACACGGCAGACATTATCGTCTACATTGAAAGTATAATGGTTTCAAATATGCACTAATTGAAATGAAGACTTTTTATGTGTCTTTTTATGCAATGTCACGTCAACTGTATAGGACAAAAGGATGTTAAAGGACAAGATGATAATAAACTGCAGTGCATGTGTACGGGACCCTGCGACATGCAGATGCGACGTTGGTATTGAGGTATTTTAAGAATTTTTGTATCTTAATTATATTCGCGATACTAAACTGATACTACTTTCCATTATATGAGAAAAATAACTATTAAGACTAAAATTGAAATGCCACAATATATTTGTAAGGCTATTGTATTGAAGATATCAAAATTGATGTTTCTTTCCAAGCCATTGGAGATACATCATTGGACTTGATATTCCTTTATAAGAAGATACAAAACCAGGAGATACACTGTACATACTGTGCTAATTTGTTACCAATAAACATGTACCTCTCTATAACACTAACGATACCTTTATTTTTCTCCATACTTCTCTTACATTGAAGATAAAGTAAATATTTGTGCTACTTAATTGCAATGAAGATTCAGTCAAGTTTCCACACTCTAAACAATGAAAATACCACGGTTATCTATTATCCTAATTTCAATAGGAATAAAATAGTTGTTGTGTTACCCTCTTTTAACAATGAATATACCACATCTTATCTACCATCTTCAGTTCCATGTAAGTATCGAAGTATACTATTGTTATACTTTTTACGATAGCATTATAGCTGATTTGCGAACTTAATTTCAATACAGTATACCACAAATATGTATCTCTGGGAAATGAAGATGCCACATGTTTTATTTTCTGAAATGAAGATACCACATGTGATCTGTTAATATAACTTCGTTTCACTGAAGATATCAATTATTTTACTAATGTGCCTACATTACAACGAAAGAGCAAGGACTGACTAGCTCTTCGCATATTAATTCTACTTACTCTCCTTTGATAATTTTTAAGCCGTTTTACTCACTATCTATTTTCAGATAATCTTTAGTCCAGTATGATTATAACGTGTTGATGGTGTGTATAATGGCATCCCTATAAGCTACCATTATGTATATCATCACTGATGTTGCTGGTATAAAGTCACGTTCTTCATTGCTTTATACTACATGTACGAACTTATCTATTCCTTCCATATTTTTTTCTAATTGAGTAACTTTTCTTACACTTACCCCTATCATCACTTAGAGAACATTGATCCCTGCCACTGTTTCAAGTTTTGAATATATATTTTTTGTTATATCGTGTTATATTTTCTATAGTAATGAATTAAACAATCACAAGCAAAGTAAACAATTTACTGCGTGTTTAAGCATTTTAACGATAGCACATATTGTCTTCACTGAAACTAATATGTTAACCATAAATCACTTCCCATTGTCTTATCATTGAGCCAAGCGACAAAGAAAGGCTATTGACTAGTGCCATAATCAATGCTTTCAATGCGTTGTATTTTAACCTTTTACGTTTCCAAGTTTGTCCAAAATGTCTTAACGTAAGATGTCAAATGTTTTGCTTACATTTATTCTTACACAAAAAAATGCTTAAAATAATTTAGAACCCTTATTTCAGATCAAATATAAATATGCTCTTCCGAAGGATCATTTGAATAATAGTAATCAAATTAAAAAAAAAAGGTCTAAAATTGCAAAATATGTATCAACCAGCACTTTCCTAGAAGGTTTTAAACATAGGTTCCTGAATCGATATGTCCATCTTTCCTTATTTTCTTTCAAATTCGGACTTGAGTAGGGCAACTAACTAACGTATACTGAAATCAATGCGCAAGATTACTAGACACACAGATCACTGAAACCGGATGTACTGGTGCGTCTAAAATTAAATACAGTACACGAAACAGATGTACAACAATGTTATCACAACAATTTCCCTGTATCTTACGATCGGGGAAAAAACATACATGTTTTGTTGTTGTAGGGCACTTTAAAGTGGCCGCTTTACAGGAATTTTCTGTTAACAGTGTATTAGTATATAGTAACTGCTTTGTGGGGATGATGAAATAGTGACTCGTTTTCAAGTGAGAGTATTGCCTAATACGGGTATCTTTCGAACAGATTCGACAATATACAGAAAATCCAAACAGGTTAATTTGCAATTCTACTTGATTCTGAATTGAAAAATAAATTCTATTTGTGTTAAGATCAATAAATAACTCGACTATAATAAAACCTGTTATCGATTGAGTAAAACATATAACAATTTATAACGATCATATCACTTGATATTATACTAAATATTTCAAAATGAAACGCGTGTTAACGACATTGCTTGTACCAGCGAGTAACAATATATATGTAGGAAACAATTGGATAAATCGAATATGAAACTGATACAACATGAATAGTTGATGAACTACGGACAGTCAAACATGAGTAGAGAACTGCTGTCATGCTGTGTTATAATACTTAACCGAAATTGGTCACACAAGCGATGCATGCTGAGCTCTGGTTAAGAAACATGTACAGTTGGAACCTGTGCCATGCTGATCTGATCTCATATATCCAATACAACTAAAACTACAGCAACAGGACTGGGTTCCTCTAGGGACCTATGGCAACGGTATAGTACATGGAGGCCAACGTCTACACTATCGGGAAATATACAGTCGCTGATAAATAATCTTCACCAGATATTTAAAGGGAAACGTTTCCGGAGTTTTGCTCGTGCTATTTCACGGCTGGTGTGTATCAGTTCTCTCTGGCAATGTTTGGCGTTGTACATCCAATATTGCCCTCTACGTTGATATTTATACAGCATTGTATACAATTGATACATATTATTTTGTGTTAGGTTGGTTATAATACTTAGGATATACAAGCCGGGTTGTTTCACAAAATGTGTATACGTATGTACCAATGTTCAGCCTCCACAACCTTGATAACCTATTGTGTCAGAGCAATATCCTCTAGACCGGTCCCCAAATCATGAAAACAAGTTTTCAATATACGGTCCGATAATAAACGATCGGAATACATAGCAATCAGGGATTGTTTTCGATGTAATAGGAACATTTTCTATGATGTTTGATTAAACAATATTCGCTTTTATACAAATATACTTTCATTTAGCACTCTATAGATTTAATGCATAAAAGTAATATCAGATATTAACTTGATCTGTAACAAGACGCATGCTGACAATACTGAAGGGAAATATCCATTCCCATTATAGATCGAAATGCGGTATTTGTTGGTACATTGTAGATTAAGTGTCAACATTTCATTACGACGAACAGGTCGTGCGGGCTGTGAGGAGACAGCGTTCACGTGGCGGTTGTTATTAGCAAAATAATATTGTATATAATCGTTCGTATTATCAATCATCCATCATTATTAAACAGACTATAATAGATCATAGAGGGCGGTGAATTAAACAACACATACGGATGGTTCTAAAGCATTAACCAACGAATATCATAAACGTATCAAGCAATGGTTTATCTATACATGTACATCTACTCGTTACATTATATGAGGCTTGCTACCTTTGAAAAGATGCAACTGAAAGTTCGCAAGACAAATATGAAACAATATTAATAAAAATGTTCTAAAGCATTAACCAACGAATATCATAAACGTATCAAGCAATGGTTTATCTATACATGTACATCTACTCGTTACATTATATGAGGCTTGCTACCTTTGAAATGATGCAACTGAAAGTTCGCAAGACAAATATGAAACAATTTTAATAAAAATGCGAAATATGAGGGGGAAAAGAAAAAAAAACATTGTTTAGCGGAACATGTTCACATATTAAAACAAATTTACAAGCATAGTCATCATATAAACAATGGATGTTATGACCCTAACACCACACCTCATATTAACAGTATATGAGAGTAACGATGGCAACCGGTCAAGCATTAAACTGTTGGAAGTCAAATATATGAATGAATCAGTTTTGATCAATCTTTGATGATTGTTAGGGTGCTGTTGCTTTCGTTGTTTTCTCTTTCTGCAGAAACACACTGAGTATTAGCTGCATTTTATAACATACTTTTAGATATGAAAGACGGTTAATTTCACAATCTTAAATTTGGCGAAGGTTTCGTGTCTGCTATCCTTACAAATGCGTTTCATGAAAATACTTTATCAAAATCTGCCCCTGTCACAATACTCGAAGTCCACATTCCCTAACACATCACCCCGTATCATAAGTTGAAACTCTCAGAGATCCCTAAGATAGTTTCATAACACAGTCCTAGAAATCGCTTCACGTCTTTTTGACAACTAACTTTTATGCGAACAATGTCCACAGCTGAAACTTTGAACTATTCTATATACCCATCATTGTTAACTGTTGTTAATTGTTACTACCACATCATCATGTCCACCACTAAACCTTCGTAGAGATTTGTATGGGCGTGGTTACTTAAATATCCCTAAAACATTTCCGTATCCTCATCTAAGGGTGATTAGTATACATTGTCCAACTTTTCATAAAAGATACCCATCTCAAATATAATGAAAATCAGATACTTCGTTAAAACAATGGGAAGTCTTTACAGTATAAGTTGAGAATACTTTGAGTTTGGGGATGTGTGATGCCATTGAGAACTGGTTGACTAGATATACTGGTACGATGGTCAAAGACCAACGCTTCATCTGTTAGAAGTCTTTTAAGACAAGTTGATCAAATAAGCATTGCTCGTCTCTGCCCCTAGCTAAAAGTCTTGGATACCTTTGATGACTGTCTAATCAAATATTTCTTTACGCGTCTGCTTTATCCGAAGCTAAAATTTGTCGACATCCAAAGATTGATCAAATCTCTCCCTAAGACACTCCCGTGTCCACAGCTGAGCCTCTTCTATGATAAGATGATTTAATAGAATTGAGAGGATTCCACAGGAAGGAAACACAGATCAATATCTTCTCTTTGTCAGGCCATGTCAGCGAACAATGCAACTTGTAGAATAGCAGAAAACATGGTCTTATTAATGTACATCGAAAGATTTGGGTGGTATTGGCTGTATGACTTGAACAAGCTATATGAAGTATCAGGATATTGATGGATAACTGATTTAAAACGTGATTTCTCGTTTGTTATAAACTGCTATAATACAACAGAAGTAAGCATACTGTCGCTGTCACGCTGGTGCTACCTACAGTCAGGCTCAGGGCTATCTGGCAGATACATCTAAGCCCCTCATTACACGCTTAAGGGGTATCCCTAATAGACAGACCAGCCTTCAAATAATCTCTGTTGACAGCGGTGGAATCTTGTTATTTATATGTGCAGACACATTACCGATTCTCTTTTAAGCGGAAGTGTCAGTTTGCCTGTACACAGTCCGAAGACGGTGGCTAGGGAAGGCAGTTAGCAAACTTTAACAGTGTTCACTGTTTAAATACATAATAGAAATAACCGTTTATATCATATATCCTACACTTTAAGTGTCACGTCGACTTGTGTTACGTACACAACGTTTTTGTCACGTTAGTCTGTTTTTTCAGGAAAAAGATTTTCGTCACGTAAAGAGGTATATTAATGGCAATTTGTATTGATAACTCAGCCTGTTTAATCAAGATAACTGTTAATGTCACATGAGTCCTTTTAATCGAAACGACTGTTAATGTCAAGATAAGTCTGTATAAACACCGAGATAGACTGCACGCGCGTAACAAACTTCATGTGATTGACCTACTTGAAGAAGTTGTCATGTGCAATGCAGAATGAATTGACAGATTTTTAGATAATTTAATAAAATAATGCAACATTGCCTGGACGATATGGCGTTTCAGTTGGAAAAAATACCACAGCGTCTGCTCACAATGATTAAATATACCAATGCGTCTATACACTGGAACAAAATGTGCAACAACAGACGTTGACACTTAAGCTAGCAAAGTAAACAGGAAATACAGAAACGGGAACCGTTCAGACATCAGAACAGAAAAAGGATAAAATGTACCCACACAACGACACCACAGACAATATCAGATACTTCAAAACAATGACCGTTTCCTCTAATAGCTGAGGCAATCGTCATAAGGGGTTTTGTTAATTGAGAAAAGTGTGTGCTTAACAACGGGGAATGCCATCTCTCAGGAGTTCCCTTTCGTTGTTACCACTTATACCTTGACGTTTACTTGTTCAGTTTTTCATACGCAACACGGGCGGAAAACCATTGCTGAGTGAATAACTGTTGAAGAGGATGCTGATACCATAAATCAATGATACTTCAAAAGGCTTTACAGTAGGATGTTAGCAATGTCATGCAATTTAAAAACAAAAACATGCAATTCTGGATGTTACAACCGAGTCAAGGACAAAGTTAACGAGTGAGAGAAGCGCCACGTACACGTTTACACGTTTTGGGTAAAAATTACTAACTCAACTTGTTAAATTAGTTGTATTGCTTTCCCATATTTCACATGTAATGCATGTAGAATATATCACTTAGAGTTGCAGTATGTATACGGGGAATTGTCTACCCGATTGTTTAAAGAATTTAAAACATAAATCCCCAGTGTTGTGATTTCTTTGTCTTCCTGTCTACATCATACAGATCTGATTCATAACATTTCCTTCCACACTTTCCTACCGTGGAGGAAACATTTAATGGTGAGCTTCATGCACCACCACACCTTTGAATGGCACAGGAAACTTGTGAAACAATAAATGAATCAACCCTTGCAAAACTGCATATTTTGATGATGTGAAGATGACGTTTTCAGAACAATAGAACGTGAAACCTATGAACTTTCTATCTCTAAGAAGGAACAGAAAGGTGTATCTTTCCCCTAGCAAAACGGGGACTGCACCTGTGAAGTATATGGGATTTATTTCTTTATCTACCCAGATAAAAACTGCTCTGCTCTGCTCTATAATTGTCACCACTTAACTATAGAACCGTGTCTTCAAACGTCATCACCATATGCATAACCATAAAACAACAGGATCACGTGAACAAGTTTCGCTAGTGTTGATTGTTAGGTGCATTTGGTTCGCAGATACAAATCGAGTACAATGCTTACAGTAGGAAAGTGCAGGATAATCCATTACTCTTGCGTGATGTAAATAGAAAGATCAACACTCCGGATAAGATTACGAGAGTAATAGATTCTACAATTAAACGACACATAACAAATTTTATCTGTAACGTCAGCAGTAATGGATTCATCTGTCAACGCCTACGGCAAAAAAGCTGACACGCGGTGGACCGGATGCAATTTATAATGACAATAGAAAACATTTATCGATAAACACCTTTCATCAAGTTTTCTGTAACAAGTATAAAGAAACAGAATTTGCACAATTGCTTTGAAACAATATTGAACA
Organism: Mizuhopecten yessoensis; assembly: GCF_002113885.1. NCBI lineage: Eukaryota > Metazoa > Mollusca > Bivalvia > Pectinida > Pectinidae > Mizuhopecten > Mizuhopecten yessoensis. The sequence goes on from NW_018405506.1 coordinate 701,107, forward strand.
TACAGTGGACGCTAATACTGTAAAGTGTGGCAGCAGGGTATGATATTGTAATTTGTACACAGTGAGGTCTAGCGAATTCTGATATAGTACTAAGTTGGACTCAAAATCATAAAGGAGTGATTAATAATCAATGAAAATCGTAGCAGCTCAAACTAATACTGTAAGCTGTACAAGTGAGGTCCATAGCAATTGCAGTAAGAGATAATAATGCAAACAATAGAAATAGGGAATACTGCTGTTAATTATAGCAGTAAAGGTTGCAAGTGTACAGAGAAGCAGATAGGAAAATGTATCACACACTGTAAATGTAACTTAGACTATTCATGTAAACTATAACATTAGAGAATATTAATTGGAAATATTGAAATATGTACTATTGCTTTTAACTGTAGCAGCATGAAATATTAACGTAGACTTTAACAGTGGTTATTCAACATTTAAGTAAGGACTAATAACGTAAATTGTAGCATAGCATTATTGGCTATCAATGTAAATTGTATCATTATGGACTATCAATGTAAATTGTAGCATCATGGACTATCAATATAAATTGTAGCATTATGGACAATCAATGTAAGTTGTAGCATTATGGACTATCAATGTAAGTTGTATCATATGGACTATCAATGTAAATTGTATCATTATGGACTATCAATGTAAATTGTAGCATCATGGACTATCAATGTAAATTGTAGCATTATGGACTATCAATGTAAGTTGTAGCATTATGGACTATCAATGTAAGTTGTATCATTATGGAATATCAATGTAAGTTATAGCATTATGGACTATCAATGTAAATTGTATCATTATTGGCTATCAATGTAAATTGTATCATTATGGACTATCAATGTAAGTTGTATCATTATGGACTATCAATGTAAATTGTAGCATTATGGACTATCAATGTAAGTTTTAGCATTATGGACTATCAATGTAAGGTGTATCATTATGGACTATCAATGTAAGTTGTAGCATTATGGACTATCAATGTAACTTGTAGCATTATGGACTATCAATGTAAGTTGTAGCCTTATGGACTATCAATATAAGTTGTAGCATTATGGACTACCAATGTAAGTTGTAACATTATGGACTATCAATGTAAGTTATAGCATTATGGACTATCAATGTAAGTTGTAGCATTATGGACTATCAATGTAAGTTATAGCATTATGTACTATCAATGTAAATTGAAGCATTATGGACTATAAATGCTAATTGTATCATTATGGACTATAAATGCTAATTGTATCATTATGGACTATCAATGTAAGTTATAGCATTATGGACTATCAATGTAAATTGAAGCATTATGGACTATAAATGCTAATTGTATCATTATGGACTATCAATGTAATTTGTAGCCTTATGGACTATCAAGGTAATTTGTATCATTTAGACTATCAATGTAAATTGTAGCTTTATGGACTATCAATGTAAGTTATAGCATTATGGACTATCAATGTAAATTGTAGCATCATGTACTATCAATGTAAATTGTAGCATTATGGACTATCAATGTAATTTGTAGCATTATGGACTATCAATGTCAGTTGTAGCATTATGGACTATCAATGTTAATTGTAGCATTATGGACTATCAATGTAAGTTGTAGCATTATGGACTATCAATGTTAATTGTAGCATTATGGACTATCAATGTAAGTTGTAGCATTATGGACTATCAATGTTAATTGTAGCATTATGGACTATCAATGTAAGTTGTAGCATTATGGACTATCAATGTTAATTGTAGCATTATGGACTATCAATGTAAGTTGTAGCATTATGGACTATCAATGTTAATTGTAGCATTATGTACAAATAATGTAAAGGAAATTTCTAATGTTATAATAGAGCATGCATGCAATAGTTTATACTGTTTCAGTAGTAATAACACCTACATCAGTCTAACTTGTCATGGCAATCTATGCCTTAATGAGAAAACAAACTTGACAAGATGCTGGTTTCATTTCCATGCAAAGAATCTTTGGTTTGTTAAAAGCACATAGACAGACTACAAATGTATTATGTAGAACTACGAGCATGTGATGGAGGTTGTTTTCCCATTACCAGTTAATCTATTGCAAGTCTTTTTTTCATGTATACAGGGGCAACGGTGCAGACGATATATATTTGAATTAATGTTCTTGCTTGATCCGCTGATAATGCTATAGATTGATGTTGTTTGTATAAGACAAATATAACGTCACCACTATCTGTGCGGACAACAATCCGTCGCAATTGGAATTAACGTTGTCTGATCGTCGATATCGATTTCTTGCAGAACAAAATACCAACTTACAGATTGGACATTGAAAATGTCATAAATACCAGGGGTTTCTTGCTGTTCTCCCTTAAACATAGCCGTACACAACTAATATATCACGTAAATATACAACATTCTACTTACATGCCTGTATACTCCGATATATTAGCTGCCTGATCAAATAAGGCCTCAGTACATGTTTTTCTTGGAGCAGATATACATGTAATTGATATATGTGCAGATGGGTGAGTTCTAAGCCAAATCGTAGGATGATTTACATATTTCCAATCAATGTTTCTATGAACAGTCGTCTGAATGTACTTGTTATCATATTACAGAACGTACGGGAATAAATTACGGCAAGGTCTTGTTCATAGAAATTGCCAGGTTAAAGTGATTTAAATCCCTTTTTTATGTCAATACACCACAGCTTACACGCACAAGATAAACGTCAAAAAAGGTACGAAATTAAACAACAGAAACCATAGTTAGATTAACACAAGGAAAGACACAAACACTCTACGGTATTATATGAGTTTTTACATTGAAACGCATATTAATGCAGCGTTCACACAGTGCCCATTATAGCTCCCGTTTGAGATCAGACAACGCTACGCCACGAAAAGTGAAAAAGTCGGATTACTATCCTCAATTATCTGGAATGTCCTACATTTGTATCACTGTCTGATGCAGTCGTATACGTTCGTAACAGAGAACTACGGATCCAGAAAGGTCCAGAAAGGTCGGCCAAGCACTCCCGACAATAAGGTGCGTCCCGTAACATTCGGGAAACAACTCAGCAGATTTTGTCTTATCAGATTTCAATCGTGACTAAGTGTGACAGATTCTGCTGTATCGGATCGAAATCTTACCAATGTTCTGTGTTGTCTGCACGGTGTCTGCACGGTGTTCTGTGGATGGGGACGTTGTCGTGATGAACGGGGAAAATTTAGAGAAATTTGTCATTGCCGTTTCTTGGCGAATGAGTCCAGATTGCGTCCAGGTCTTGTCGAATGCGTCGCTTCACTGTCCAGTCACTGTCTGATCTCTGTCGGATCGCATTCGGGAAAATCGGAACGCTGTCGGGACAGATTCGGTCGTTTTTTATCATGCGCAAGATACAAATCGGATCAGATTCGGATTGAAAACGGGAAAATCGGGACGAATTCGGCTGGAAACGGCTGAATAGGGACGCTTTCTGAACAATATGTGATTATTGTCGTGATTAAATAAATGTTTTTACAAATTTGTGAGTCTCCCGCCACAGGATCGTGATCAGACGTTTGACAGATATTAATTGGGAATGGTCTTATCAAGGACGGTAGAACATATTCTGAATGTGTGACTGTGGCCTTAGCATCAGGTACAATGCACAATGTAGTTCGGAGGCAGAGCTTTATAAACAGGTCGAGGCGTCATCAATAGAAAGTTGTGATGGACGAGATGTTCGTGAGTGGAGTTACATAAGTAGAAAGTTGTGATGGACGAGATGTTCGTGGGTGGAGTTACATAAGCAGAAAGTTGTGATGGACGAGATGTTCGTGAGTGGAGTTACATAAGTAGCAGACGAACTGCACAAAATGACACACAGAGTAATCGTAATACCAGGATTAACAGAGTTGACTGGTAGAACTTTACCAATGACACACAGAGTAATCGTAATACCAGGATTAACAGAGTTGACTGGTAGAACTTTACCAATGACACACGGAGTAATCGTAATACCAGGATTAACAGAGTTGACTGGTAGAACTTTACCAATGACACACAGAGTAATCGTAATACCAGGATTAACAGAGTTGACTGGTAGAACTTTACCAATGACACACAGAGTAATCGTAATACCAGGATTAACAGAGTTGACTGGTAGAACTTTACCAATGACACACAGAGTAATCGTAATACCAGGATTAACAGAGTTGACTGGTAGAACTTTACCAATGACACACAGAGTAATCGTAATACCAGGATTAACAGAGTTGACTGGTAGAACTTTACCAATGACACACAGAGTAATCGTAATACCAGGATTAACAGAGTTGACTGGTAGAACTTTACCAATGACACACAGAGTAATCGTAATACCAGGATTAACAGAGTTGACTGGTAGAACTTTACCAATGACACACAGAGTAATCGTAATACCAGGATTAACAGAGTTGACTGGTAGAACTTTACCAATGACACACAGAGTAATCGTAATACCAGGATTAACAGAGTTGACTGGTAGAACTTTACCAATGACACACAGAGTAATCGTAATACCAGGATTAACAGAGTTGACTGGTAGAACTTTACCAATGACACACAGAGTAATCGTAATACCAGGATTAACAGAGTTGACTGGTAGAACTTTACCAATGACACACAGAGTAATCGTAATACCAGGATTAACAGAGTTGACTGGTAGAACTTTACCAATGACACACAGAGTAATCGTAATACCAGGATTAACAGAGTTGACTGGTAGAACTTTACCAATGACACACAGAGTAATCGTAATACCAGGATTAACAGAGTTGACTGGTAGAACTTTACCAATGACACACAGAGTAATCGTAATACCAGGATTAACAGAGTTGACTGGTAGAACTTTACCAATGACACACAGAGTAATCGTAATACCAGGATTAACAGAGTTGACTGGTAGAACTTTACCAATGACACACAGAGTAATCGTAATACCAGGATTAACAGAGTTGACTGGTAGAACTTTACCAATGACACACAGAGTAATCGTAATACCAGGATTAACAGAGTTGACTGGTAGAACTTTACCAATGACACACAGAGTAATCGTAATACCAGGATTAACAGAGTTGACTGGTAGAACTTTACCAATGACACACAGAGTAATCGTAATACCAGGATTAACAGAGTTGACTGGTAGAACTTTACCAATGACACACAGAGTAATCGTAATACCAGGATTAACAGAGTTGACTGGTAGAACTTTACCAATGACACACAGAGTAATCGTAATACCAGGATTAACAGAGTTGACTGGTAGAACTTTACCAATGACACACAGAGTAATCGTAATACCAGGATTAACAGAGTTGACTGGTAGAACTTTACCAATGACACACAGAGTAATCGTAATACCAGGATTAACAGAGTTGACTGGTAGAACTTTACCAATGACACACAGAGTAATCGTAATACCAGGATTAACAGAGTTGACTGGTAGAACTTTACCAATGACACACAGAGTAATCGTAATACCAGGATTAACAGAGTTGACTGGTAGAACTTTACCAATGACACACAGAGTAGCCAGAAAACCAGAATTAATAGTGTTGGCTTGTTGTGCTTTACAATCTGTTTTGGTATCATGGCTACATCAACGTACTTTATTGTTCAAATGAACTTCATCTGAACAAAGATATTGGTAAGGTATGAGGCTTTTTCAGCTGCTATTATTTTCATGCTTGTGTATATCAAATTAGCAAGACATAAGTTTGGGGGGGATACAGAAAAAGAGTGTTTATGTGTTGCAAAATAATGTGAATGGTAGGGGAACAGTGCTAGACATAATGTATATCAGAAAAAAAACATTTAAATCACCACCACAGAAAGAAAACTTCTGAGAACATGGAACACAGCGTTATTAAATGTTTTCCTGCAATTGATCAAAGGTGAAAAATAAACAAATAAATGAGGTAGACATGATTTTGTTATAATCAGCATATGAAGATAATATAGCATCAAAAGGAATGATTAATCATGATATACCGGTGTTTTAACTCCGATTTAGTACCGCTTGTTTAGGTTGCTCAAGTTTTTGCTAAAGCGTTCATGTATTTCATGCACGAGGACCGACACTGATATAGAAACAACACAATGTTTTAAATGGAGTCTTTTTTATTCTTTCTTAAATTCATTAAGCTGGTAAGTGAATGTTCAAATGTCACGAAATCTTCCTCATGCTGTAGCCGTGTATTCGCTTCAAATGTATAATTTCCATTAACAGGGACTTGCATCCAGCATGCAGACGGATCGATCCGGATTACATGCTCGGAGTGAAGAAAGCAGCAATGTGCAAACATCTATGTTTATATTATATAAGAAATCACCATTTTTGTGCCTGCATGCTGCAACACCATCGTGGCTTTCTTTAACATTGAACATTTTTTCCTGCTTGTATTTTTGTTGAACCCACAGGTTGATGACAGCTTAACCATTCAGAAAATCTTACGATTATATAAGAAACAAATAAGTCACAATACCTAGCAGTATTTATATATATGCATATAGGTATTGCCATTTATCAAGAGTCCACAAGCATGCACGATGAAGACTGCCACACGACAGCAACTGAAACCAAATATCAAAGGAGAGGTAAATGTAGTGAAAACAGATCAAAAGTTGACGAAACACGAAAATAAACTTGCTTTCTACTGGCATGAAATCAAATGAAACTGCGTAAATATAGAAGGACAATATGGAAACCTGGAAGATGATCGAAAAAGACAATAACAGGAACAAAGGAAATACTGAAACAACGGCAACCGAATAAAAGCCAATATAACCTGTCAGAACTCTGTACTATATAGTGTACGGGGCAAACCAAACCAGATCCGTTCTGCAAATCATTACCATAAACGCGTCTGTGGATCGCTCTGTTTAAATGATCAATTGGACGGGTCAGACGAGGTTTGGCCAGTAGCGTGACCGGAACTTGCCACCTTCAATCATTAATCAGCAACAAGTTACGTCTATACGAATACGTGATCAATTGGTCAGCCGAGGAAATCATCGGTTGTCAATGTGTATTTTTTCTTACAAAGTGGTCTCCTGTTGTCGAAGGGTTGTACATATTACGTTATCATACAAGAATTTACGTCTGATGATATTTGGCGCACAGGGAATTGGAGGATAGGTGATGAGTTATGAGGACAAAGTTATTCAATAGATTAAAAGTGATTTGATACTAAGAGTTTACCGATAGACTCAATGTTTATTAAAACATTGTTTACACAGGTTGCCCTTTGGAGGAACCCGTGCAGATAGAAGATAAAAAACATCAATGTTAACGGTTCTAAATTATGGTTAGGAACTAGTGCTGCAATAATAGGAAAACTATCACTGCCTGCATGTACCAATAACATACACCAATAACTTCCAAAAATGAAAAAGAAATTGCAAGTTAGTCATTTCTATCTTAACCCATCCATACGCCATGTACCAGTAGACAAGCATCGATCTTTATCATACATAGGCCCTGTACCAATAAATTTCGTCGATCTAAACCCATCCATAGGCCCTGTACTGGTATAAAGTTCGGCTGAAACCCATCCATAGGGCCTGTTACAGTCAACATTTTTATTTAAACCCTTTCCCAGTAAAGGGCTTTAGTTCAAACACGTTTATAGGCGGACAACCTCAAAGGAATCCAAACCTATCCTAAGGCGCTTTTTTTTTAGCAGAGAGCTTCAATTTAAACCTATTTCATGCTCTAAACCAGTAAAGAATTCAAATTTAGACTTCTTTCCACGCAATGTTCGAATGAAAAGCTTGAATCTGAACCCCTTCCAAGGCGCTGTTACGGGAAATTCAATTTATTTTGCGGAGAGGTTATTGATTGCTAGCCACATTTGATAATATTTTCGCTTTTTCTATCAAAATCAATAGTCTGCTCTTGGATTTATTAGTGGTTTCTCCATTTCGATCGAAGAAGAAGTTGCTCTGAATTGTAGTAGTCTCCGCCCCGTGTAAATGTGATAATTCAATTTCATGTCAACATTAATATAGATGAATGCCATGGGTTATTGTGATATGAAGTATACACATTGTCTGGTCTCACCAATATAATTACAAATATGATTTTTCTTAGATATGTCATTTTGAAATGTTATGTATTTAAACTACTGAATTTCAATTTATATAAATCATTTTTTTTATCATTTTAATTCATCAATAATTCATTTGTATTTACAAAAACGAAAGGTCGCAGTGGTTGCTTACCACAGTAATACATGAGGTTGCTACGGTGTTGTTTACAACAGTAATACTAGTGGTTGCTACGGTATTGTTTACAGCGGTAATAAAAGTGGTTGCTACGGTATTGTTTACAACAGTTATACTAGTGGTTGCTACGGTATTGTTTACAACAGTAATACTAGTGGTTGCTACGGTGTTGTTTACAACAGTAATACTAGTAGTTGCTACGGTATTGTTTACAACAGTTATACTAGTGGTTGCTACGGGATTGTTTACAACAGTAATACTAGTGGTTGCTACGGTATTGTTTACAACAGTTATACTAGTGGTTGCTACGGTATTTTTTACAATGGTAATAAAAGTGGTTGCTACGGTGTTGTTTACTACAGTAATAATAGTGACTGTTACGGTATTATTTACAACAGTATTAATTGTGGTTGTTTGGGTAATGTTTACAACAGTACTATTAGTGGTTGCTACAGTATTGTACCAATGCATAGTTACAATGGAGTCTACCAACTAGTGGATGTCAAGGCCTCGGGAAGATTTCCATGCGTTTCTTGTCAATCAGTGGTTGTCAATACTGTGATTTAATCGGTATTTGGCGTGATGTTAAACAAGTATTTGTCACCTAGCCTAGGTGTACGTCATTGATTTTTGTCCCAGTTTGTTATGAAATGGTCAACCATTGGTTGTCATGGATCAGAACCAAATCAGTAATAATCTTAGTTTTGTACTGTTTGACTCTTAGTCCGATCGACATTTACAAATGCTATGCACTATAGACAGACTACAAATAACAGTGATGAAGCTGTCTATCGTGTGTCGAACACTCCTAATCTAGAAATGTCCAAGTGGAAATTCATCATGTGATTTACTGAATCACAAACAAAAGGTTTAGCAGATTTACTAATTATCTTCACGTGATCGAGAACGACGCACTGGCAGTAAAGCAAACAAGGTCCAACACGTCAAGGATAATTGTTCCGCTGAAGGGCCAGTTAAGTAGAGTACATCATTTGTATGGCTTTGCTGGTTAACTTAAAGACTGAAATGCGCATTTTCCACATTGATTATGTTAAGCAATGTTGTGTTAAATATAATCAAAGATTCATTCATTCCTTCTACGTTCCGAAAGATGTATGTCATCTTTTGGTGTGGTTTCTTTGTTTCATGATACATTTTAAGTTGATTCTTTTACAACAGTATGGAACAGCCATTTTCGAAGGATTGAAGTTGCGGTTTATATGGTAATTAGATCTGTCAGGCAAAATATCAATCGGAAACCGTTCGAAAATTTTCGTAATAATTTGATTTTGACGTCATTTAATGATTTGTCCCGTGTACTCTGACTATGACGGGAAAACTCTGAACAGTCTCCGACTGGAAAACGGTTTTTACTCTTACTGTTGTGAGTGCAAGCACATTTTTATTATTTTATCATTTATCTAAGAGCAAAGCTGTATAACAGAAATATGAATATTTAACGTAAGTTAAAAATACACATACAGAAATCGTATACACAGTAAATTAATCCGTGGTAACACCTTCCGTGTACGTATTCTTAGGGCACGCTGAAACGGATAGACGTAACCACACCACGCAATCTGATTAATTCTGCATTGGTTAGGAAATTGCACTGCGAAAATTCTATTGATAGGCAAAGCACACCAACACATGATAGCACGGGAATGATTTTAGTAGAATATTAAAAAACTTGGATATGCCTTAGAGGCAGTTTCTGAAATATCACTTACGCCGACGTAAAAAACGACCTAGAGAAATCTCATTTCCTGTAAAATACGGACCAATCCCATAGTAAACTCTCTATTGTTCATAGTTCCAAGGTTTTACTTAGATATTTGTGACGACTGCGTGTGGAAAGCTTACTTAATTGGTTGGCACAGCAAACAGCTGTCGCTATGCTGTTTTACAAATTAGTTGTTGTCAAGGTTACGCACTTATCAGTGTTTGGCGTAGTCCTCAACCAGTCGTTGTTAGTTAAGGAATGAAATATATTTTCAACATTCATGAGGTCATAACCATGTTTGCTTTAATTTCTGGACACACAATGTATACCATGGACCACGTAAGCGATTCTTAGTAACATATGTAATATGTCAAGCAGGCAATGTTGTTGTGCCCTCATGAATGTTGAAAAATAAATTGCAATCCTTATATTTACATTTTAAGTGCTTTGATATTCCGATGTAGGCATAAATAAAACAAAAATGCATGTATTTTTTTCTGTTTATACATGGGGGCAACGCAGTAGACAGAACGGCATGTTTTCGCGGGAAAATGTTAAACTTTCGCTGGAGGTCCTAGCAACAGCATGACAACGAAACAAACAAAATATAGCTTCATTTTCAAAATTTAGTTTGTAGAAATTAAACAACTCGTTAATTATCATCATGTACTTTACACACATTATTTCAGCTTTAAAATCAAGCCAATCACTTTTAATGTTAATCATACTAGCATAACAAAACAACAACGAGTGATGGCGGACGTGTACCAAGTACGCGCTGTGCTACAATTGTACGTCATTATACTTTTTTCAAGACGCAGTGATGAGGTCACCTGTGTTATGCAAAAATGATGCAATGGGTCCAAGCATGTTATCAACTTCGGCATGGCTTTGCATCAACACAGTGGTTGTCATGGTTTTATATCAAACCAGTAGTTGTCATTGTATTCTTCAAAACAAATCAAGTCACTGTCGTAATTTGGTTCATGTTGACGATGTAGCAGACGTCTAAAGATGTTTCAATAGTAGCTCGCGGTTTGAACTGCCTAACGTGGTCGGCGTGGATCGTGCTTCTAGTATCCTTACACCACAATGCCCAGCCAGGAGCATCAGGGGAAATTGATCATTTCGTTTACTGACTGGATTAGAAGTATCAAAAACAAAGGATTTAACGGATTTAATCATTATCTTCACATGATGGAGTAAGACGCACTGGCAGTATATAAAACACAGCCCAATACGTCAAGGATAATTGTTCCGGTGAAGGGCCAGTTAAGTACAGTACACCATTGCTATGGCTTTGCTGCTAATTATTGACTCTAGCTGAATTCCCGTGTGTTCTCGACTGCACAGTGGGTGCCTAAACACCCGGCTCTTAATGAAATGCAACAGCGATCTCAACAATCAATGATGGTATAGTGTGTATGCCAGAGATCTGGTTAACTTAAGACTGATATGTGCCTTTTTAACACTTGTTAGGGTAAGTAACGTTGCGTTAAAATTATCAAAGACGCATTTCGATCTTTTAAATCAATGCTTAAAATAAAGGAAGATTAAAACAAGCTGTTTTACAAATCATTGAACAGCCATTTAGAAGATGGCATGACCGTTGTTCTATGGAAGCTAGCTTCGTCTGGCGACCATCGTCAATCGGAAGCCATGTTACAATTAAATGTGACGTCACGTCATGATTGGTCACGATTACTCATACAATCTTTGTTAGAGAAAACTGTTCCTACTGTTGTTGTTTTAGAAGAATATTTTTAATTGATAGGTCTGTGTAAGCGTGTACAACGGAAATGTCAATGTTTACCTTCGGTAGCAACTACTTGCAGTACAATGCCTGTATACACAGTTTGCACATGAACGAAACCTTGCATGCAGGTTGTTACGGTGTACGCTGAATCGGATACAGACTTACCATGCAATCCGATTAATTTTACCTTGGCTACGGAACTGCACTATGAGATGAATATTAATAGGCGACGCATACCAGTGCATGTGAGCACGGGAAAGATTTTTTAAATCTAATCTAATATATTTCCATGTGTCTTTGAGGCGGTGCCAAAATGAATGAATTCACAAACCTCTTAGGCCGATATCAAAAGACAAGGCTGACCTAAAGAACACTTATTTCCTACAAAATACGGACCAAACCCACAGTAAACGCTCTCTTGTTCATAGTTCCACGATTTTGCTCTGACATTTGTGAGGTTTGCATTATTGATACATCTGTATACAGAGCTTGTGTCTGTTACGCTGCAATGTCAGTATGGTACGGTGTTATTACACCAACCTTGGGAAGACAAGAGTGCCACTGTATCGCCACATTCACCGGAGTATATATAAATATCTATATAAACGACTCCCGGAGATAGCTATCTAGCTGCTGTTTATTTCATTGAATATTAACATGTATACACACATATAACACTGACGTTGATCCGGAGAACAGATCTGTAAGGGCTGCCTCGGAGTTATGCTTACCCTTCAAGAACAACTTGTCTTATTCCTTTTGTCCTTTTGCTAGGGTCTCAATATAGATCTTTCCTTCTCTCATACTTTATCTTAGTTTTATCGATTTCGAGTTCGACGTGCAAGTTTGTTGCTAATTCGGTATTACCACACTGTGAGAAATAATATTGTTGGGGGACCATCAATCATTTTCAACCGTCACAGTAAAGCTGCTGTGAGCTTCATCAGAAACAATCTCGAAAAATCATGTCAAAAAGTTGTCGGATATGACGCAAATGCATTACATTTATTGGCAATCGGCCAAAAAAATGACATCTGGGCCGTACATCAACCGGAAGAAGGAAACTGGCTTTCGTCCGGACGTCCGGGAGAAATACATGAGTTCGTTTTTGATGTTTTTTAGAACATGTTTAGAGGTCCAAAACCAGTCCCCCTTCCCATCCCCGGAATTCATCATGCATTTTCATATGTTTGCTTGGTCTGTGCGGTGGAACACTAAGGTTTAATAAAATACTGAAAAAAAGCCGAAACGGCTCTGAAACCAAACCGATAGCTTCTCTTTCCTGTTGCCCTTTTTGCTTGATTTAATCAAACATGTCTTGAAACATGGTCGGAGACGTACGATTGATCTGGACCAGACTCAAGATATGAAATAAAAACCCACTTTATCAGTCAAGATACCAGAGAACAAAAACCAGACTTATTCGTATCCGACCATATCACCGATACCAGATAATGTTTTAGTGCATGACATTGGTACAAAATACATTCCGCCAAAATCGGTTTGTGATATTTAAAACTAGGCATAAATGATATTAAGTACTTAATTCTTTATCGGAAATCTTAAAACATAAAACATGGCCAAGGTTATCTGGGACGAGATATACCCTACTGAAATTCCGAGACATTACGCTAGGATGTCGAACGTGACCGTCGCACGCGATTTAATGTATTGGGACCATCACATGACCAGATTACCCAAGGAAGCTTTGCAAGACAGACGTCTCACATGACAGTTGGTTCCTTATTTATCTAGATTAAAAGGGGAGGGTACTATCTTTCCTGACTGACCTGGCAGATATACTGTGCAGCTATGTACGTCGATTAACGACGGTAGTCAAAACATCTCGTATCTGTCGAAATGCGGTAAAGTACCGGTGCGGCGGTGAGATACTGAAACACTGAGTATCTTTCGACCTACACGTGACCTTTACACGCTGTGTCTTTTTGCTCAACATACGAACACCATATGTACTTTATCTACGCTTTACAAAAGTAAAATATGTTTCTACGCGTGGAAGTGTGATGATGAATGAACTCCCTACTTGTAACTACCTGCCGTGATCGGCCATCGGTTCTTAAGCGTTTGGAAGCAGTTGAACGAACGAAGGTGTGCTGGAAACTGTCTAGACTTCTGGTATCGGGGTCAAATTAGGTTTGACCTCTAAGCATGGCCTTAAATAATGTATAGATAATGTTTATCTTGTGCAGACCTTTGTGACGGTAACACCTGCTCGCGTAAAAGCTTCTAGTCTATAGTGTGAAATAAAAAGGACCATATTGATAATGTCATATTTGAGGTGTCTGTACCAAACTTTTCTATATCATTGTTTTTAATACAACACGACATATTTCCTATAGTCACGGAAGTCTAGTGGTAGAACGCCATGGCTCGTGACCAAAGGGTTGCGGGTTCGAGTATATATATGCTACTGTATAACTCTACCTCGCATTAAATATCGTGTGACTCGATGTACATGTATCAAAACATCGTTGACGTCGTAAGCGTAGTCCTTTTTATTTCGTTTTACATCTCGCCATTAATCGTGAGTGGAAATCCTTTTACTCGTGGTCATACGGATACAAGTCCGAGACTTCAATGTTTAGTTTGTTTTGAATAAAAAAAATCGGTAATTGAAACATGATTTTGCGAGCTTTCGAAAAATTCTGTTTCCTTGGTTAATCGGACTGATGCATCTCATTCCATTTATTAGAATAAGGTATGAACAGTCCTCATTCCAAACTCTTAGACAGGCTGTAGGAGTCAATAAGAAAATCGCTCGTCATGAGAATCACTTGAAAGACTCTTTGCTTGGCAAAGGAAAAGGGCGTTTACGAAAGCTTGCAAAATACTGTTACTGTTTGTTTTCAAACAAACTTAGCATATACAAGTCATACTAAAACGATTAATATCATCCCAACGCCCAAGTCTTACTTGGAACGTTCGTAACCCGATGACCTCCGGTCAGACGTGTGTTGTATCTTCAAAGATCAATCCGGTATTTTTGAATAACACAGAAATACTCAAACATTAACGTTTGTAACAACATAAGGTAATTGTATATATATCTCAGTGATAATTCCTTGTGTGTTCGGGGAAATAAGAACTAAAATTGGGGCGTTATTCTGTATCCTCTCGTAGAGACATGAATAAACCGAGAGGTACATGTTTCCCATTGCGTCTATTACATTTGATCAAAATATCCAATCTTCAAATTTGGAATTGCTAAAATAATAATGAATATGCACGTATGCTTATCAAATAAACGTTTGATCATCGAATTAAAACCCAATGTCAGAAAGGCAAGGGTCAAGACACGCACGAGGACATGTCTTGATAATATATCACTATCCCTGTACATTACACATGTACCTAAGATGTTTTACATATAAACCCTTAACCGTGTGATAACACTGTCGTATAACTTCTGTCGATTGTAACATTAATGTATACATATACAAAGTTACTATGGACCGTGCATCATCATTGGACCAATCGGCATACCTAAGGACCACATACAATTCAAATTTGAAGTTGAATTGAAATTTAACTACATCACTCTTCACTTAACTATTGCACTCAATCACGTCATCGTTTATCGTGCCTACGCCATTGAAGACACCGTCATTAGTCCATAAAGAGGTGGTTCGGACTACGCACGCCCGTAATCTATTAGTGGCCAGACTGGATAATATCGGTTCTCGGCTCCATATACCACCTAGATAACGGTTTCTTAATAAACCTCCTGATTGAATAGCTTAGTAATGTGTCGGCTAGTAAGGAAACCATTATATCCTACAGCTTCATTACGTGTAGTATCTAGTATACGGGACAACGTAATCTGGGCGATGTTATGGAATTCAAGTCATCGTGCCTGCATATTTCCCCCATACACTTTGATCTTGCTCAAGTTCTAAATCAGCTATATTTTGTTGATTGAAATAACAAATTAATGATCTTACTATGGCACATTATCTAGTCCTCATCCATCCATCAATGAAGTTTCTTAAAACAAATCTGCAGTCATTTTTAATACATTGCTTTCACAATCAATAGAGCTTCCCTGGTCTTTACTTCTTTCGTTGCCCATGACCAGTGTGGTCTTTGCCCATGACCTGTGTGGTCTTTACTCGAGACCTGTGTGGTATTTGCCCATGACCTGTGTGGTCTTTGCCTATGAGCTTTGTGGTAAGGACCCGGGACTGCTACGTGACACTCTGATTCTAAAATCACGATTCAACTATCTATGAAGTTTTATCAAAGAATATTCCACCCTTGCAAAATTTAAAACGCTTAGAACACATTGAGATATACATTGTACTTTTGACGTTCACGTTTTGGGTACGGCCGCAACTCACCGCCTGGTTATGACATACGCCAATGAGATCTGCTCAGCCATCCAGAAGATATGGTCTTGACAAACAAAAGAATAAATTGATTTCGAATCTCCTGTTGTTACCTTGACCTCTGAGAAATCCATTTTTTGAGTTCCCTTGGAGTGGTATATAATGCATGTTTGTAGAAGCTTCATTCATTATAATATCTGTAGCCAATTAGAAGAAAAGTCTTTTTGACCTTGACATAATAAGGGAGGGGTCATGCAATTGGTACGCGATACATACTCTTATTTTAGTGTTGATACATAATAAAGGTATGAAGCGTCTTTATCCAATCACAAACAATGGTTCGGTTTTGATTAAAAGGATGAAAGGATCGACCGGCCAACTGATAGACAGACAAACGTTTAGCAAAAGTTGCTGATCCCTGATGTTCATGAAGTTCAATTCAAAGTTTTATTTAGAGTCATTACATATCTACAATACAACAATAGCTCTAACGTAGAGGTGTGAGACCATCATATATAGCCTACGACCGAAGCACTTGGGTGTATGGTCGTTCACTCTGTCGAGGCAGTGATATTGTATGTTGTCGTCCCCAGAGTGTTATGTTATAATAACGGCAAGCTGAGTGTCGGAATTATTCCTATCGCCAAATGGTACTTACATTTACCAACATACGTATCAAATCAATCGCCAGCTTGCTTGGGATACATCCACGAATGTTACACCAACGTAATTCATAACCACCCCAACCTACATCAGTGAGTGTAGCTTTCGGAAGAGTACGACTGTAGCAGTAATAAGGAAATTGAGATATATCGTCCATTACTCTGAGACCACCGTTCCCATAAAACAGCATCATAGCAGCAAGGCGGTGTCTGTTATTTTATGTAATGGCGTTCAGAAAGGGATTCTTATAGAGACGTAGATATAACGATTAGTTCACTAACTGAAAACAAGCGAGACACTGGTAGCAGTATTGACTTTCTCAAATATAACCTGGTATGGGGAATACGTATCAAGGTGTGTTATATCCGAGAACAAGAACGTCCTTAAGGAGGCTCCACCCTTTCGCAAATAGCCATCAGAATTCAATGAAAGTTTCACATGATGGTTATGTCACTATGTAGAGATGATTTTATAAAAATCTAAGCATTCCGATAAACTGGGGATTTATTTGTAAAAAATACCGAAAAATTGAATTTTTGTCAAATTCAACACTTTCACATTTTTTGAGCGTGTGGCATTGTTCAAAACTATTACAACAATAAAATAATGGAAAAAAAACATTGCTAATCAACCCTACACATATTTTATTTATCATAAAATATCTATAACATGTTACAAAAAGCGTTTTTTATTGAAACTATATGGATAAAAGTTACTAAATGCAAGCCAAAATCAAACAGGACACATAGTTACATACAAAAAGAGTGAAAAATTGAACCAAATACACACAAAGTCTTTTTAATTAATTTATTTTACATTTTACAATTATTTTGATCCTGATGAGAGTTGTCTACCTTGAAAATAATCGGAACTTTTTTCAGAGGGATAGAATTTATACAATGACACTTATTTTATTTAATATACCAAAAACGACGGAAATAAATTAAATTACTATATTTATTTGTCAATTTACTGTTCTTTTATGGAACAAAATTACTCTCAATCATGTACACTTTGGACATCATTCCATAGCCTGCTTACGCATGGTATATTAACATGTCAGGTACATATGTAACCATAGGCTATCGCATGGTATGCCGTTATTACGTGCACGCACATGCACTTGCATTTTATAGGGATCTTGATATTTTACAAACCACTATTTTCACAGAGTTATTGTAATTGCATTTGTGAACCGATTTATCTGACAGAGCGTAACTCGCTCGACAACAAAAGTCGTAGCGACCAAGAGCTTGTGAACTACTGTTAGCACGTGATACGTACAG